>NW_009234961.1:44281-131023 GCF_000690835.1 Fulmarus glacialis | reverse complement strand
AATTCCCCCAAAGCAGAAAGCCCAAAAGCCTGAAGAAGCTACCTTTACTTCTCCTGGGGACAAAAGTGGTGCCAGAGTGTCAGAGAAGCAGGAGAGTTAAAGTTCAGAGACTACCTTTACTTCTCCTGGGGACAAAAGTGCTGCCAGAGTGTCAGAGAAGCGGGAGAGTTAAAGTTCAGAGGCCACTCACAGCAGTGCTTTGCATCTATGAGCTTGGTTCTGCTACCTGCCTGCAGGGAGGGCTGGGAGGAGGAAGCAGCCATGCAGAAGCACTACAGTTATGTGACAGAAAGAGGAAGAAAAATACAGATACAGCTCTTTTAAATTTTAAAGATGCCTACAGCACTAGTTCCCTTAGCCTTCTCCTTTCTTAAAGAAAAAAGAAAAGGCTGGTTTGCGAGAGGAGAATTTCAGTTTGTAAGTACTGCCTTCTCAAGACAAGAAATGTAAGGACAAGACTATGCAGACCTGAAGAAGCGCAAGAGCCAAAGCAATGGCAAACTAGGCCAAAAGGTACACAGCAACAGATCATGAAGATCACAATAAAACCTTGCAGAAAACAACTTGGAGGCAGCGAGAACTTTTGCAAACTCGCTTGGTCACCAAGAGTACTAGTAGGAGACTCAGGTTTTACTTTAAACAACAGAATACTGAGACAGCCCAAAAAAGACAGTGCAGGGACATTCTCTCAGATTATTCCAATCTCAAGGTGCCAGTTCCTAAATTGCAGCAATTTAGTAACTTCCATTGGATTTAATTTGATCACTTTGTTTGACCATCTTCACTGTCCTTAGTAAACCAAACCTCCTATCCATGAAGACCTTCTTTTTCCCCTTGCAGGGTTTTGTTTTGGTGGGGTTCCCCCCCCTCCAAATAAAGTCACCCCAAAAGAGTGACTTAAGGTCAAAGTACATTTCAAATGTAATTTCCTATGGGATTGTAACAGACAATAACTGGAGTCCAGACAGGGATTTTATCTCAGGAAAATTTATCTTTTTCTTCCTGGTACATAAATAAGGTGCCTGTGATCTGAAAGGGCTCAAAAGCAGCCTTTTTATTAGTTCTGAACGTTAACATACTGTCACACAAAGAAATATTAATTGGATGTGCTGATGGGGAGACTGCTAACTTACAGTACTACTCTGCACTAGGCCTTTTATCTAAGGAGGTCCATGTGCTTTCTAGAATCGGAGGCCTAAATTCCTCTAAGATATGGAGAAGCAACCTGATGTAATGCTGTCAGCTGACTCCATTTACCTAAAAAACTGTTGTGGAGAAAGGAGAGCATAAACCTATGGCTAATAGTCCAAACAACCTCAGCTCCAATTTTCCACCAAGGTTCAAAAGACTCCCAAAGCACAAATATTAACAGATTTACTCCAAATCATTTACCAGCAGAATTGGAGAAAGCAACTACTTGTAGCAACTTCCCTACTTACATACGCAAGTCCTCATGTGAGGTCAGAAGCACAATGCTGTTGTATTGCTATTTAATTTCAGGTGCCCAGGTCAGTCATTCTGGGAAATGTGTAAGGCTTTCTCTGTCTTAACTCTCTCCACTCCTTTGCCATGCTGGGAGCAGCACAGCCCTGGCTAGAACCGGTCTCTTCTCTTCTCATTGTGGCCGAAATGAATTTTGCTTTAAATTCTCAGGGAGCTCAAGTCAGCAGTGCTAGATTAGGCTTGAATTACTCTATATTTCTGTCTGGAATAGCCAGGTATGAGCTACTTTGGAGGAAAGTTCATTACATCCTGAACAGACAGAATGTTCCCAAGACAAATCTCCTCCCAATTCCCAGCTGGCTAGCTGTAACTGAGCTTTCTTTACAGGGTACACACCAGGGCAGGTCAACTGGGGTGCAGGAGAACCACCCCCTGCTCCCCCTCATCACCACCCAATGAAGTACGAATAGTAACTTGAAGGGGAAGGAGCCGCTTGGCTGCACAGCCTCCTGTTCAGATCGCAGCTGGATCCAGCTTGCTTGTTGCAGAGATTAAACTCTTCCACAAGGTGAGTTTCTCCTTGAGTCCAGAATCCACACAACCCTGTCTCAAATTTCCTCCCAGTCCAGAAGGTGAACGTGGCGGGAAGAAAAAAACCCACAAAAGAATAAAACCTGAGGGGAGTAATCCTGCTGCACGAATACTTCCTTTCTGAGCTTAGCTAAGAGTTTTGGAACTGCAGTTTGCTAAGAGAGGGTGGAGAAGCCAAGGTAAGCAAAGGATTTGTAACACTACAAAGTCTTCCTCGTTCTTAGTTACTGCTGACCTACAAAGCACAGGTAAATACACTGCAGGAAAACTCCTTAGGGTGGTAAATCATTGATGGGGAACATTTGCTGATGGATTTACTATGGATCAAATAACATTTACATCTTAAATTTAAAATTATTTCTCCACAAGAGAGTTCAAGGACTGTTTACCTAGTGTACAACACTTCTTTTGCTAGAAGAGAAAAAATTAACTCTGGCTTCTCTGATAAGACCATAAAACTCCCACAGGTCCTGACCTCATCTATAGCAAAATATATCGAAATTTCACGTAAGTGGAGTAAATCCAACTTCACCGCAGCACGTAATAAGAGAGGACCATGTCTTTTTATAGTTCCAATTTCTAACTTCTGCAGCAGTGTTGTAATGTAAATCCAAACCACGGATATCCACTTTTTCCTCTGATCTCTCCCCTGGTATCATTTGAGCATATTCATCATCTGGCCTTTTTCCAAAAAGCTGTTAGCCCAGGATCCGCACACAGGACTGTGGTAATTCACCCCTCCTGCCTTCTAACATTGCAGTATAGCTCAGTCTGCGGATCCTAAAGAGCTTGGTGCTTCAGGCAAGCTGCTTTTGAAAACACTGTTTCTTACACCTGCCAGAAAGCGACCGGCCTCAACACCCAGCATCACAAGAGGCCTTCAACCTATACAGCATGTTGACTTCCTTGTTGACCACAACCCAGTTATCAGCTAATACCTCTCCTGGCACCGTTTACAAAGGCCAACCTGTCCGACCTACGCACAACGGCTCTCTGGTAGAATTTAGTAAGAGCTGGGCACCTGGAAACCACCAGCTTTTTTAACGCCATGTTCATCACTTTATCTATGTTTGGCTTGGCAAACTTGCTCCAAGAAATAGGCTTATTAGCAGCTTTTCTCCCAATAAGAATACCACAGGTGTACATTTGGTATGGTTTTAGAATTACAAAATATAGAATTGTTTGCTTTGTTACTCAAAGGTGTAGGAGTGATGGGTTGCAGCAGTTTTCTCACAGAGAGGAGTGCATATTTTCTGCTATTTTGGGCTTTGATTTGTCAGAACTTACACTGGGTGACAGATGGGTGAGGGGGAGATTGGGAATTGATGCCTGGTGCTTTTGGTAGATATAAGTGAATTTTCCAGGTCTCTCTTTTTCAGGGTTTAATACTGCCAGTCAGTAAAAGGTAACACGGAAAACCAAGTTTCCTCTTCCTCAGTTCAAGTTTCTTCCAGTTCTTCTTATGACTGCACTGGATACCTGACTTACTTTAAGACAAAATTTTGTCCTGCTTAATTTATGAAGTCATCTTGTCTATCTGCTACTCTTTCAGGGTTATCATTTTCTTTCCTAGGAAAAGCTAGCAGGGGTAACTATTCCCTTCATTTGATTTTCATTTTCTCAGACTTCTTGCAAGACTGAATTCCGTAAGTTCAAGAGAAAACAGAGACTTCCCACTGCAGTAACTGTTATTTCTAATGCTACCTTACAAAAATGCTGTATCCCAACAAATTTTAGATTTCCACAAATCCAAAGCAGGCACCACTTTTGTACTTCCCTAGTATCAGCACAATCTCATTTTGCAGCTCCATTGCTTCATGCTTTTTGCAACTGCAATCAACAACACAGCGAGTCAGTAACGTGATCTATGGTGACCGTTCCTGTATCATCAAACGTCTCAGTACTTCTGCAAATCTCATAGAAAAGGGATGCTACCTGCTGGATTCCAAGTATGCATTAAAATATGTCAGAACAAATGACACACATGGAACAGATGTTATACTGAATGGATTTGAAGGATAGGAATACAGTGTCTCCATAACCCCAGATTTCCTCCTTGAATTTAATAGAAATTAGTTGCTGCTTTTACTTCCAAAGCCAGGAGTAGGAATTTGAATTGCTGGGTGACTGGGATGTTCCCCTGAGCATCAGTTCCTTGTAGAAAACACAGATACTACTTTCCCATGACATGAACAGCTAAATACTTCCAGGATTGTCATATAGTTCTCACATAAAAAGACACAGGTGAATTTCACTGTATGATCACCAGCACGTAGGGAATCTTACTGGTGAGTCCCAACAGCCCTTTTCTTATTTGGGAGGCACTGTTAAAAAATACATTTTGGACATCTTTTTGTTTAATTCGAAACATTTTCAGCAATAGAAGAGTTGCATAAAACCAAGCGTTGCAACTTTAAAATTGTTTGTGAATTTATCCGAGATCAATGTACCACTGGGTGTTCTCACTGATTAGGTTTTACAGCCCTTTTTTTAAGAGGGCCCTTGAAGAATAAAGGTTCATCTATAGCTTTTACAAGATTATCTAAATTTTTATATGCAGTTTTAATATGTTTCTCGTTGTGCTGCATATTATGTTCTTAGCACAGCAAATCAGCAGGATTGCTGATTCAACAGGTATGTGAAATACGGGACAGGGTCCATTCCATGGAAATATGGGTAACTCCACCTGAGGAGTTATAAAGTTATTTATAGAAGCTGGTCAGGTAAAAGTTGAGATAAAAGTACTAAGGACTTGGTTAATTGAACTCTTCAACAATTCCAGGAATAAAACTACTGAGTTAAAAATGAACCAACCTAGGGCTGCAGCTTGTCCTTCTGCCAATTTCTGTGATTCACCATAAAAGCCCAGTGTCTGCAAGGATCAAGGCTTCATTTGGCAAAGTTATTAAGCATGTAACTAGCTTCAAACTGATTCACTGATGAACTAGCTCAGTGAGACTGTTCTTTTCTCATAGAAATGAGGCATTTACTATTTCAGGCTTCTGGAAACAACCCAACAAAATTAAATGTTTCATCAAGGAATAAACTAACAAGCATAAAGATGGCCTCCAAAACTCAGTACCAAGAAACTCCTTCGATTTGCCATTATTAGAATTTCCCCATTTCTTTGGAAGGGGAAGCCACAGTTTTATTCTTGTTGCCCTGTAGTGAATGACTCCTTTTACCTGCGGTAGAAACACAATATGCTCATGGATAGGTGCTGGGGTCCCAAAGAAAGTGTAAATATTAATTTCCTTCAGGTCAGGGGCTCACCTTCTGTGGATGGAACTTCCAAAAGTAAGATTGCTTGTTTCCTGTATTTTGTGGATTTCGCTCTGGTAGGTGACACTTTTGAATCTTCCCACTTCCCCAATATAGCTGCAGAGAGAAGAGAAAAAGTAGCTGGTAAGAGAAGGTCAAATGTAATTCTTGTACTTCTGTGGTACTTGCCATGTCATCTACGTCTCCAGTACTTCACGCACAATGGGAAAATACTAACAAGCATTTTCTTCTTTAGTTAGTTTTAGTTTTTTAGTTCTGGAAACAAGGATTTCCCATTTTGACTAGAAATTAAAAACCTTCTTTACTTCAGGCTTTTATTCCTCCCCTAGGAGCACAACTAATATGATATTTTTTCCTTGCATTTTTGAGAACAACGTTATAGAAACATCTACTTCAGGCTACCTACACAGGAACTTTGGAGTGACAATGCTGTGATCTTTCAGCAGTGGTGTAAAAACAGCTGCTTTGGAACCTCCATGTCCCATGAGGGATAAAAGCATGGTATTAAAACCAGAAACTTTCGAAAGAACATTTCCTGGAGGTAGAACTGGGACTATCAGGAAGAAATTTCTGTCTTATGCGGAGGCAATCCTGACTTCCACTAGACAATTTTCAAAAGCAGCCTTCATTTCAGTGTCCAGCTTCTGGTATCTTAGTTCTGTCTTCAGTTAAGTGTTCAACATCATTAGGTCTTATTGTCTCTGAGCAAAGCTAAGGATGCTCAGAGGCTCAGGCTGTGAATTCAGAACAAAAATCCTCCTTAACTTTCAACCTTCACCTGTGTGTGGGTATTTCTTTAGCTACAAAGGAAAACAAAAGCATCTCCAATACAGAGATTTGCAAATTTACCTACGTGTGACTTTGAGTAGTACACAAAACTCTAACTCAGGAGCTGCGATGCGTCGTGGTCCTGGTTCTGGAGCAAATTCTTCACCTGGCCATTCTCATCTGCCAATTCAATTTCACCTGCAACACACAGAATTCTAGGTCAGGGTTCACGGGCAGGAAGCTACAAATAGCTATGGCAATTAAACTCAAGACACGTCGCAGCTACGCAAAGGTAATCCACATCTGAAAAACAGCCCAAAGTCCAGGTGCATTTTAGTTGAGTTCTATGACTCGGTATCATCTCAAAATAATTATCTGCCTCTCATCCTAGCGGTC
The DNA here is from genome assembly GCF_000690835.1 of Fulmarus glacialis. Taxonomy (NCBI): domain Eukaryota; kingdom Metazoa; phylum Chordata; class Aves; order Procellariiformes; family Procellariidae; genus Fulmarus; species Fulmarus glacialis. The sequence continues at coordinate 124,543 of NW_009234961.1, read as the reverse complement.
AGTCAGCCAAGTTACATCAATGCATATGCTTTTAGTCAAGGCAAAAACTAGGTCGTACAACTTGGTGCAAACCTCTCTTGCTGTGGGATAAGCTGGCTCGTAATACACCACACTTGCTATGGTCTAGGAGAATTCAATGGATAGCCATTATGGTTATGTTCATCAGTGGCAACTTGATAGAATTAATTAACGTGACTATATTCAAGGACTGAGCGTGAAAATCTGCAAAGAATCTGCCAGCAGATCTGGGTTGTTAGCACATTTCATTGTGTTGGCATAGTACTGAAATCCTCATTGGACATTTTCTTCAGATGGACGTTTTCATTGGACCTTTTCTTCTAGCAGCATTTAAAAGCACTGTATCTAGCTGTGTATGTATAAGAGGCAAGGATTAACCAGATAATGAGCACAGCCAAGGGCAGCCTCAGTAACTGCAACAAACAGGAACATTATCTGGCTTTGTTAACGCACTGGGAGGCTTGACGACAGTTTCACACTGGAAGACAGAATCGGCAGAAACCACCCAGCTCATTTCAGAGCTCAGAGCCACATGCAGACATACCAAAGAGGTTCCTTTTCAGGGAACTCAACCATACCTTTCCTTCTCACAGCCACAGCAGCATCTGATGCTCTCCAAGAGAAGCTGAACTTTACACTGCATGTTGAAAAGGGCCTTTTCATTTTCTGTTAAGAGAGGCATAAGTCAAAGCAACCAAAGAAAAAACAACAGCCCTGTGACCCTTCTCCAAATTCCAAATTAAGTGACCCTGTACTCGATCACTCTTATCAGCAGTCTCAGGGAAATGGCACCCTTCCGAATGTGAGGGGACTTCACAGCTACTCCAGACAGCACTGGACTTCCACAAGATTCCATAGAACACTAGAAAAAGAGCTATCAACAGTAAATACTTCAGAAGTAGAACTAGAACAAAAACAACGGTTCACCACTCCTCTTTTTATTTGTTCTTTCCTTTCCAAGGAACTACTAACAGCATGAAAAGAAACGCGGTGCGAAACTCTGGTCTTTTCATTGATATTCTTTGGTTTTGTGGGAAAAAAAGACCCAAACCATTTTGAAACTCAAAAATGTTTACTTATAACTGAAGTGCACTTGTTAAGAAAACCACAGTGGGGAAAAAAGAGAACTTCTAGCAAAATTCCATATGCATCTTTGTTTTGATCTAAAATAAAAATTTGTTTTAATTGGAAAACTGTTACAATGAAAGATTTGACAAATTTTGTTTAGGACTGCCTTCCACCCTGCCTTTTACAAATATAACCTGGAACCACAAGTCACAGAGATAACCTTATCACCTGTCTGGGTGCCATGTTTCCTTGTGGATATTAGAGACAGCAATCACTGAAGACGCTTACTTCCATGTAGTACTGTTATAAACATATCTGCTGATAACCTAAAGAAGAAAGCAATGAGGAGAGCAATGACAGTTTTTTCACTACTATATTCTAGAACAGGCAATCACAGACAGTGACCTACGGGTATTTTGTAGTGTTTGCCTGTAGGTATGTTTTGCTTCCTAAAATCCTCCCATTTTCTGAAAGTCCTTTCGAAGTGTCAGTAAGTACCCAAATTCTCCCAAGGTGAAGTTCCAAAGGAACCAAAACAAACCTTTTGTTTTTGGGAGCAATCTCAGAAAACGTGGAACCACCAAAATGAGTAGATAAGGGCAAAAGACCTTGCAGTTCCTCTGGATCCACCAGTCAGTGGAAGCAAAACTGAGAGCTTCTGTCTTGGCTCCTGGTCACTGAAGTCTCACCCTCTTAATACCCACTATGGTTATGCAAAGGCAGAAGGAGTAAACACAGATTTGTGTCTAGGAACCAGGAAGGAGTGGGTTCACAAACCTCTTCACACATAAGCAATTCAGTAAATATTGCAATGAGAAGAGAATAGGCTTTGCTGTTGGAAACAGTTGGCTGAAGCCTACCTGTGGGGGTTGCCAAGGTACTGTGCTGGCTCACAGTCAAGAAATTTTACGTTGCTGTACTTCACCTGGAGCTAAGGAATATTGCGCAGAAAAAGATGGAGCAGGTGTTCTGATTCTGCTCCTGTTCCAAAGAAGCAAAGCCCGCTTGACAGCCAGGCTCCCTTGGCATCATACAGACAGGGCAAAAGAATGGTAGGAAGGATATTTTCAGTTTTAAGATCAGGCTCCCAGAGCACTGGACACCGGCAGCTACAGCGATCCCTGCAGTCACCACTACAAGGAATAGTTTAAGTGTACTCTTTGCTCAAAAATCACATCTCTAGAGACCTTCAAGCTCTCTGCCAGCAGACCTTACCGAGATCAACATAAATATATTGAAAACAGGCAATGGTAGAGATGCTGAGCAAGGCTTAGAAGTATGGCTCTAAACTATACTTGAAAAATCCTCACAAATATACTTCGTATCATAGATCATGAAGGCTATAGAGAATGCATTGATAAGTAGGGGCTCTTACCCCACCCGTGGCCTCACATGTTTTCTGCTTTACTGACTTAACAATGAAAACTATAAAGTTAGTAAGCAATGTCAAGAACCTCAGCTTCCTTCTCAAGCCTACAAATTATTGATAATCCAAGGCAAGTGTGAAAGTATTTCAACCAGGTTAAACAAACAGAATATGGATTATTCATTACATATTTGACCAACTAAATACTATTCTGATACTTCAGCTACTGCAGCTCTGTCCACAGACACAGTCTCCTGTAATCCACCTTTAGCCGTTGCCAAGGATAAGCCAGGTTCCTCAAGGAAATGAGCTGGTGGCTATTTTACTTTGCAGAAGATGAAATAGTTCTGTCTCTTCAATCCTCTGAGCAATGCAGCTCCTCTTTATTTCCACGAGCAGCAGAGCTTCATCCCTCTTTGTGGCCCAGCAGCTCCGAAGAGGGCTGAGCTCCCCACGCTTGTTTGATGTTTGCTGTCTGTTACAGAAATTCAAAACAAGGAGAGTGCAAATTCAGTGGACAGCATCAAGGGACTGCTATGCCACCACTAAGGCAGCCTAGTCCAATGGGCAAAAAAACAGGACAGGATACAGGATCTACTGCCAGCACTACACTCTGACTCAGTGACTCTAGAGTATGCGGCAAGCTGCATAGTGCACATTGATAGCATATTCAGGCCTTTGCTCACTGTATCCGAATTCCACAGTAATGCCAATAATCCACCCCTAATTACACCAAAACCACACCATTAATTATTTCAAACTCTAAGCATTACAGTCTAAAAATTCAGCAACAGCTTGAGGAAAACTTTCAGTTCAGACGGCATCCGGCTTATCTTAACTCTTTGTTTATTTACTGCTATAAAACAGTATACATGAAGACAACCAGACGCCTTATTCTCTTGCTGGTAAATTGCTCCCTAAGATCACAGACCTTGGCTGTATGACTTCATCTTCCCCAGAAACCTTACGTGATAAACAGAAAAACTCTAACAAATTAGTTCATAAGAAAGAAATATCAAGTACCTGCTGAGAGAAAGAAGGAAACAAGTCTGCACATGTGAATTAGTCAAGCACTTTGGTCTGCTTATTGACCTTCCGGTGACTTCTTTTTAATGACCTGCAGCTCAACAGCAGACATTTGCGTGTGCATTTTACTAAGGCACCAAGGATGAGAGACCACTTTTCTCCCCCTATTTTGCAACGTCATATCCTATCCACTATAGGGAAACAGAAACTGCAATACAGACCAAGATTTGTTACCTGGATTAACAAGGTCTGAAGGTTGCTGCAGATTCACCAAAGCTTGCTTGATCTCACAAAGTCTTGGCAAGGGGGGAAGCCGCTATCAGGCCCCCCACCTCCAACTCAGTCAGATAAGCCAACTGGAGATCTAAACCTGAAAAAAAGGGGGCACTTTTAAGCCTAAAGGAAGAAGAGGCTCTTCATGGCTGGATGACTGCAACATACCTGCTGCCACAAGCAAATACTGTATTGAGCAGAGAGAATGCCTACTCAGAGGCTGTGAGGATCACAAAACTGATGGTATAGAATTTTCCTGACCTCCCCATATTAGCATTTAATTAGTATAATATCACCCAGTCTCTTGTGGTCGCTTAATATATAGGTGTAAAGGGTCTGTGCGGACAAAAGTTCCTTGACTTCCCTCTTACAGAGGAATAGAGGAGGCAGAAGTGGCTTTCCTGAACTGGAGAAATTTCAGTTGTCCACCTCAGCAAAAAAATTTATGTGAAAGTAAGAAATAGCATAAATGGGAAAAAGTCATTATACACTTGCTCTGTTAGCAAACATACATACCCTCTCTTAACCTAGACTTCACTGAATCAGCCTTCTACTGTGATCTCTGAAAAGTACCCATGGCACCCACAACTAAGTCACTTCCCTTACCATGTTCCTCATGTCCAGGGAAGCTGAAAAAAGCCTCTTTCCTACTGAAGAGTTCACATTGCTGAAGCAGCTCATGATCCTATGGGATAAAAAGGGCCCAGGAGTTAAAGAAATGGGCAAATAGAAAAACTAGCAGAAAGGTGAGAGATGGCCCAACAACAGACACCTGCAACTCACCTGCCCTTCCACTACTTCTGATTTACTGTCACTGGCCAGGCTGTCCAGTGAGGGTACAACTGCCACCGCATCCTGTCCTTGGACCTTCTCCTCCATCTCTCGCTTCACAGCTGCGTTCTTGTACAAAGCGTTCCCAAGCAGCATCTCCAGAGATTTCATTAACTCTGTTGCCTCTTGCCACGGAGCACCTAATGAACCCAACAAGCAATTTAAATGGACTTCTACAGAACTGCATGAATAACTGTAATTATCTCCAGACCAAAACAAAGAGCAGAAACCTTTCTTTGGAAATTCCACAAAATGGCTCCAAGACGCCTCATGCTGCAACATTTCCAAAGAACTCCGCGCTTACCCATCCCTAAGCTGACAGACCTGTCTTCTCATTGAACTCACATGAAGACAGGCTGTCAGCTCTTACAGAACACTACAACAACACTGGAAGACACGATCTTGTAGGATCTCTTCTCATGTGTATTAGCCATGCCTTTTTTTAACCAGTCCACTGATGCTACCCTTATACTACGCTTCTCTCTTGCTCTGCACTCTGGTTCTCTCACCTGCTTGGAACTTGTTGCTACACTGTTCATCACATTGTTCAAGACCCACTGCTGCCCAGCTGCTGTCTGCAGGTTTATGCCCACAAATCCTTTGCCTGGCAAAGATTTTCAGGCCTTCAGAGTCCAGTGCTTGCACCATGTCCTGTTTACAGAAAGCAGCAGTATTATACTCGGCAAGCCTCACAATCTACCCATTCCACATTCTGCCTCTCATATCAAAACAGAGATTAACGTAACTATTTTATGCTAAAATAAGGTACCAAAAGGAGTAAGACCTACCCCTCTGTAAACTGCCACTTCAGGGGAACCATTTACCTTACAAATTTCATGGTTCCAAGACTCCCTTCCCTCAATTGTTTCTTCACACTGACCATGAGACTTTGAATCTGCTGCCTGATTCTGTGGTAAAACACCAACACATCCATCCTGTGCTTTGCCAGCTGAGATGCCAGGTGCAAATTCTGATCTTCCAGCTTACCGTACAGGGTGCAAACACTGAAATCCTCCAGAACCCTCAGTGCATAATGCTTTTCTGAAACACAAGGTAAGTCTCACTCTTAATCACTGGCCACAAGTCTATCCTAATTTATTTCCCAGAAGGGGCACTGCCTGTCCGTAGGAGGCAACAGCATTTTGTATACTGTGAAGAAGGAAAACGGATGAAGCAAGAGATGGTCTCATTCCTTAGTGAGGGGGAGGATGACAGAGCGTTACTATCAACTCCTAACTTGTCCAGTAAACTGTCAGGGTGCTGCTTCTCTGTAAGCTGTTCTCAGCATCACTAGATGGTGCCATCTGCTGGGCTCTGGACTTGCTGTACCCCATGAACATCCTGAAATTCCCAAAATGAGGTCATCCCCAGAAGGCAAACAAGGCCCATGAGTCATGTGCCTTCAGAGAACAGAACGACCAACAGGAGAACCCAAGGAAATATTTTTGAAGATCTTTATTTTCTTCACTAGTCATTTGAACCCGCTGCCGTTTTAAAGGGCTTTTCAGGCCTCGCCACTTACCCTCCTAACTCCTAAGGAAGAAAACACTAACCCATTCCAATGACAGGAGGTTACACCCCCCAACTGAAGAGATCAAAGGAACCTACAACGGAAGTGTGTGTGTGTGGTGGGAGTGTGTGTGTAAACGTGCGCAAACATGCGAGTGCATAGCACCCAAAGTGCCTGTGTGACTCACCTGTGTGCACAAATTTCTGGGTGAGTAGGTATCAAAATACCATACTAGAGAGTTAACAGAAGACAACAGAATGGGGAGTAAGTGGGAAGAAGCCAACGGGAGAACACCCGGGGCTGTCACACAGCACTTCACCTGCATTACGCACAGCTCCTTTCTCTCCAAAGCCAGCATCTTCTGCAGAACCATGAGGGTCAACCGTCTGATAGAACTGAAGGCTAGAGGGAATGACAGAAGAGGGTAAAGAGCATCTCATTCTTCTCAGTAAAATCAGATACTGCTGTATCACCAGCCTAGTTCAAGCAGAAGGATAGGTTTCTTGTCTAGATTTTGAAGTCGAAACATGCAGGGGAAGCATAGGCCAGGTAATTCAGGAAATAATACTCAGTGCAGAAGACACAAGAGAGCTGTATTACACTACACTGGAAGAGGGCTGGAATACTGCAGGGGAACTCCTCGGTAATACCAAGAAACTCCCTGTGCAGCTAGAAACTCAGCGTACTGTAAAGCTGGCAAGAAGTCCAGCCTCAGGGACTGAGAGAATCAGTAATTGCAATAGGACATATCAAGATCTGAGCTCCTGATACCTACCATGCAAAGGCAGTTTACCTGTCTTTAAGGAGGATGTACTCTGGTGGGATGCGTGGCTCGCCCAGGCTCCTCCATCGTGGCTTCCAGCCCTTCAGGGGACTAACGATAGGGACAGCAGGCTAAAAGCACTATAGCCAGGGTTGTTAGCACCACAATTAGGAAGCCCAGAACAAAGAGGACCGCTGGGGAAGCCAAGACGGATGGCAAGAAGTGAGAAACACAGGAAGCAGTGTGCATCAATAGCAGAGTCTCCCTTTTACTCTTTACTAAACACTCTCCCTCCCACACAAAACCAACATTTAGCAACTTTCATATTCATCATACGGGCTTCTACTTCTCCCCTTGTTGATCTGGTACATGCAGGCAAGGAGGCAAAATGTTTTCAGCACTGGTAGCTGAAGGTGACAGAACCAAGGATCACACTTCCAAGCCACACTTTCATTTCTGTTGCTTTACTGTGCTCTCACTAATGGACAAGGGACTGATATGTGCACAGCACTTACACAGAGGTATGGCTTTGAGGAAAGACCTTAACTGCCCTTGTGTTTAGTCTTTAGTGAACTTTTAAATGATGCATTTAATTTCAGTGTAGTTTATCACGGAAACGCACCGGCATTTACCGCTTTCAAGCCAAGGAAAACAAAGCCCTCAATTACTTGAATTCTTCAAGCAGGGTGTGGGGAGAAACACAACTGCTCCTTCCCTCTCCCCGCTTCAGCTCCTACACAGGCAGGTTCTTGGCTAGAGAGCAGTGAACTTTGGGAAGGGAAGCTCCACAGGAGAAAGGGATTAAAGCTGACAAAGCCAGTGGTTTGATGGTATTTCCAAAAAAAATGCTGCTTTAAACACACCCGAAGAGGTACAAGAAAAGTCATGGCTAAGCATCAAGGTTCAAGGTAGGTATCACAGTGTTTTGGCTGTACCTGTGATAGCAGTACAGTTAGGAGCTAAGTTCAGATCCTGTTTCTTCAAAGCCCATGTCTGGCCAGCTGGAACAGGGAAGAGGGCTGGAAGGACACATCTCTGGGGGTCACAGCCCACATTTGCTTCATTCACAGTCACAATCAGGAAGTGTTCCTGAATGGTCCCATCCCTGAAAACATATGTCCCAGACTCCACAAAAACATGGGCAAACGTAAAAGGGAGAAGTAAGGAAGGCGCTGGTTGATCCAAGCTTCCTTTAGCCTCCAGCTGTGATGATGGTTAAATACATGGACTTGAACACACCAAACTTTCGCATTTTCACATATTGCTCACTGCCAAGGACCTACTGATTCTGTGAAAGACTCGCTCTCAAGTCCTGCCCATAACACATGCACTATTAATCACACCAGATATTACCAGGAGATGTTGAGGTGAGTCTCCTGGATGAGGTGGTCTAGCCTTCGGAAGGGTCCAAAATCCCAGCTTGAGTTGCTGTTATATAGATGCTGCTTCTGATAAACAGGGTAATGGCTGGATGGACGATCTGGGAACAGTTCAGCACAGTGTCAGCAACTCTGACCCACGTCAGTTAGGATAGCTGACACTGGTCTGGCAAAGAACTATGTAACTGCATTTCTTTTATAGGGCAATAATGCAGTGTCAACTCATTTAATTGAGGCATGCATTACTGCCCAACGAAGACTTACCCTTTCTAACAGAGGAAAAAATTTATCTCTATTCTACAGAAATCCAGTCAAAAAGTAAAAAACACCATGTAAGTCACTGGCAGAGCCTAGCCTAAAGTTCTGGAATCCCCTGAAGGCAAGAGAGACAGGGAGGTGAAGGAATGTGCTCACTCAGTACTACCACACGTCGAGTCATTGCTCTAAACCAGATTAGACACATATACCTGCAAAGAGCACACAGACCCAAACAACACTCACTGTGGGAATTGATGCTAAGCTGGAAAAGAATCGTGTCTCCTGCTTCCAAACATACTATTGGGTTAGGAACGAGAGGCAAAGCATGGATATCTTTGGAGGAAGTCCTCTGGACTCGATGACCTTTCTGCAGCAACTGATCTAATGAAAAATCTCCTGCCACAGGCAACAGAACAAAACAGAATGAATTCTGCAAAATGAGCAGCATGTGAAAACACCAAAACCCTGGCAATGAAGAACAATTTCTTTTGTATCTGTTGGCAATTACAGCTCACAAGGCCAAATTCCGCGCTCAGTCACGCTACCATAAATGAGGAGCAACTGGAATCGGGAGCCAGCACACGCTTGCCAACAGATTTGCCTCCAAATGGAGTTTCCTTCTAGTTCCTTGGAAGGCCAAAATCATCCTACAGTCTTTATTTGACTCATTCCCAGGGAGCTAACTATGCAGCCAGTGCAGGTCCCCGTTGTGTACTCCCAGATAGAACGAGATCTCTCCCTACTTTGTGAATAGTTTGGAGCATCTGACAATAAATTCCCTCTGTGCCAACTTGCTGTCCACTTGCTGTGCCAACTTGAAAGGAAATGAACAGCTTAGTCTGGATGGAACTTAGGTTCACTCTCAGGGGCTCTCAAGCCTTACCTGTGAGAAATGCATCCAGAACATCTGTGCTGGAGACAATGAAACCTAGCACTCCACTGGGACTGAACAGAACCAAATGCACCCGCTGGCTTTTCTGCATGTGTTAATCTGGGCCCAGAACGTTTGCCACTTTCTATTAAAAAGCAGAAGGGAACACTGATCACTGATACAATCAACCCCAGACTCAGACCCTGGTTTGTGATCAACCTTACCTTTAGTTGTGCAAGACTGCTCTAGCAGGCTTTTTCCCCAACATTCAGGAACCATCACTTCCTTAATAATACACCAACCTCCTGCCTGATCCGTACTCTGGGTAACGAGACATACTGAGCTTCTCCTCTTTCTCTCTGCTCACAGCTTCGTACCCTTCTGTAACCTCATCCCCCAGGAGTCCCTTTACCTAACTGTAATCTCTAAGGGCTCTCTCCAGACTTGTATGCTGAGAAAGCAGTCCCCCATTCCATACTTACCCTCATTTCTCCTTCATTCAACTTCAGAAGCAGCTCTCTGTTGATGCCAAATCCCAAGGAGATCCATGGGGCTCTCAGCAAACACAGTTGGTCACAGAGCTCCTCAGCAGAGACATACTGCTTGCAGTGACACCTATAAAGCGGACAAAAGGTCTTGATTACTTATAATCCCTGAGCAAAGAGCTACAACATACTGATGGTCAGGCTAGCCCCAGTATCTTACAATTTACACAGTGAGTGGGCCTACTCTACATCCATGGAAAACAGGATAGAGCAAACTCACAGTCCACCTCATCCAGTACTGTGTTTGCTATTCAGTGCGGGTGAAAGGCCAAAATGTGACACCCCACTCTCTCACAGGTCTCTGTTGGTATCTAATAGAGATCAACTGTAACAGAGCATTATGCATCCCTCCCTAAAGTTCTGCTTTAAGAAAATGGTTGAAAGCAAGAGTATAATTTTTATCACAGCAGATTTCTGTGCAATCCATGTCAGGAGAAGATTTTGCAATACCGAAGTTCATTCACAAAGAGAAAAAAGTAGTATTATATGACAAGAACTAGCTTCAATGTTTTAGTCAGTATTAAAGGCAGGGGGTGGCAGGGAATGAGGATCGATTTCCTCAATTCTGGTCTAAATCTGAGTGATTATCCACTTTAGAGGGGCTCAACTTGAGGTACGTGGAAAAGGTCTACCTCAGAAACTGTGAGCTCTGTCCACCCTCACCTTGTCATTCAGTGTTCATTCTGGTGTCTCCACCCAAGCATACAAAATCACTAGGTAATGTTGAAAACACTATGCATACTCTCCAGGTAGAGGAATGAGGCCAATGAATGAGGACTGAAGGCCAGCATCTCCACAGAAAGGAACTCCAGCAATGGAAAGTTTCTCAAAAACACCTCCCACAGCCCTGTCCTGGAATGACCTCATGGGATCAGTAACTCAGCCAATCAGAACTAATTGTGAAGCGCTTCTTAATGAGAGGCTGGGCTGAGACTTACATGCCCAGCTCTGCATTAATCTCTCCACCTGCAGGCCCACAAGGAGGAGACCAGTCATATCGCTCAGGAAAAATGCACTGGCACGTAGGTGCTAGTCGGACCTCTACAGGAGCGCAGAGCTCATCCACCTGGAAGAACAAAACTCATCCAATGTGTGAAACCAGACAAGCTCTAGCACTTCAGCCGAGATGCAGCATCCCTAAAATCCTCTTCCTCCCCCACCCACACTGCTGACATTCAAGGTAAAGGTAATCCAACAAGGGCCGTTAAAAGACAGCTTGGAAAGCATGGAAGAAAGATCGCAACAATTTCACTTCCCATCCAAATTTCTTAAGCAGGTCTGATGAAGAACTCCATAGTAACAATATGGAGGCTTAAATTCCTGCATCTGTCATCTATCCGAGACACTGCACTGCTGCCCATTGCCCTAGCACAGAAGTATCCTTTGCCTCCAGCCCTTATGAATTTAGCCTCACAAGATTCTTGGTAAAGACAAGCGAAGGGTGAAGAGTCTCAAACAAAACAGCTAAAGCACTTGCTTGCATCTGCAGCATGCCAGAGAACGGAGCTCAGATTGCGCGCACACACACACCCTGAGACAGGGCCTAAAGCACTGAATCAGTCTCCCTCTCCTGCATGTCACACAACAACTTTGCTTTGAAGCCAAATTTTACCTGAGGTTAGCAGTCCTGATCGCTGTTGCTGTCAGGGTCTTTCTTGCCTCTCTCATCATAGTAAACATAACCTGCCTGGCAGATACAGGAGGCATCTGACTGCTGGAAAGCCCAGTTCAGCCCGTGGCTGGCAGCTGGCAGCACCTTAAAGAAGAGGTTGGATTTAGAGAGGTCATCAGGGTAGGGAATATAGTTTGCAAAAAATTGTGCTCGCCAAAAAGGAGCAGTTCCTGTGTTGAATACTCTTTGACCAAATCGTGTGACCAAATCATCACTGCTCATTTTAGTGACACTCCTGGAGTCTGCTGCCCCACTGGCACAGCTTTGAAAATTGAGTCCTCCTTCTGGGTGGGACAGAGGAAGAGCAGCTGTGCATTGGTAGCACACACATCATCATGGGGATCCGCGGGCTTGTAGTCCATTGTGAAACCAAGTGGGGGAGTCTCATTTCCAGGTGATTTCCTTTTTAGTCTTTCTCTTAACAGAGGCGAAAGTTTCTCTCACAAACAGCCATTCACCAGGCTGGCAGGAAGAAGAGCTGCCACAGGGGAAACAGGCAGCCTGAGCAGTAAGGTGATTGAAGGAGCCAGCAGCACAGGCCTGGCAATCCTCTATATGCTTTGCGAAGTTGCGGCTCCCATAGGTCCCCGGGGGACAGGGCAGAGGGGCAGATGCCAGGGAGGGCAGTAATGGCCCACTGGGGCAAGGCTTCTTGTGGTAACTCTCACTGCCTAGAGAAAGTGGTGGGCTATCTCAGACACAGACACTGCTTAAGGACCCAAGCAAGTGCTAAGAGATAGGCAGAGATCACTTATTTATTCCAGTTATACGTATACACACACCTACGTATATGAACATACATACAAACAAATATATATAAATACACAAGTATGTATATATAAAGTTAATCAACATTCAACATTTTTCAATTTAATGTATTTGTATTTAAACATAAACCTTTATTTCTTTGTCCCAGCTATTTCACTGGACCAATTCAGTAGCAAGAGTGGGTAGGCATGATCTCCTCCACGCTATCCAGCAGGAGTTAACACTTCAGTGAACTTAACATACGATCCCAGCCAACAGAGACTTTCAAATGCTTCCTGCTGCATCCTAACCTAGCAGGATCCAAGCAGCCCCGGCTGTCACACAGCAAACTTTGAACCTCTAGGTTCACTCTTCCACTTCTGGTAATACATTAACTCCGGGCCTCTCAGCTAAGCCACAAAATTAGAGAAAATGGGGCTCGCAAGGGCCTGAGAGATCATCCCCTGAGAGACAGGACACCAATATCCAAACCACTCTTGACCCACTTCTCTAAACTCTCATAACAACCTACCACAACAAATGTTCCGCAAATTAATGTGACAGTCCGCAACAGGGATTTATAACTGTAGAGGATTGAGAGCTTTGCCCACATAGAATTTAAAACTTTCTGGTTACAATTTAAGCTGTTGTTTCTTGCCCCACTCCTCCACGGCAGCTCCATTTACCTTGTGGGCAGATGAAGCCTGCTGGGCAGGGCTGACAAGGTGCCGTGATGAGAGAGTCACTACAATAGGTGCCTGCATCGGAGATTCTGCAGAATTTCTCAAATCCCTTGGACCAGGCAAGCTGAGGGCCATGTATCCTCCTTCACAAGGCAGTGGATGGGCACTGCCTGGGGGACAGTAGTAGGGAAACACACACCTGGAAGGCAAAGCAAGGCAGGAAGAGGGAAGAAAAGTCTCTGAAAATGTTTTGATTTCTGGATTCAACAACCAGTGCAAACTGAGGGCAAAATTAAAAATGGTTCTCATCTGGTTCCAGGCTCAAGCTAACTAGTAGAAATCATAAATCACCCTCTTCAGCCTTAGCAGTCACCAAATCCATAACTGTAATTACAAAGATACCTTTGCTTTTGCACAATGTACAAATGGTTGAAGCATTAACTCAGGTTTAATCACAGGCACATTTCACAATATTCAGAGTTTTTAGAAACTTAAAGCTGGCTGCACCAAACGTGCTAGGTACTCACAGCTGCTCAGGGCTATTGTATGTCGACGATCCTTCAGGACAGTAATACCCAGCAGGGCACACAGAAGGCACGGCTGCGCGAGAACACAGCACAAGCCAGGCCTGCAAGGCTTTGGATTTACTGAACCTGGTGGAAAAAAGGGGAAACGGTGATTGATTAATTATATGACATTCCCAGAACAGGAGAGCATGTGTTGGGGAAACAGTGAGCAAGGCGGCTTTATTAAGTGTGAATGTCCATAAACACTGCATTTTTCCTATTGCTCACAAAAAGGCACAGATCTGTTGGGAACCAGTTTGCTATTTAGCATGAAATGCTAACACCTGAATGCCTAACCCTGGATGATGAAAGATATCTGCTCCTTTTCTAGGCCCAGACCACTTCCCTTGGGAAGCTCAGCTAAACGAGAACAGGAAGGGAGGGCAGAGAAAGAGGAGATGGGAATCCAAAGGCCAAAAGCCAGGAAAAGGCTTCAGGGTAATAAATCCACTTCTAAACCACTCCATCAGTGACCATTTCCTAGGACGGCTGCTGCAAGAATGGGACTACAGTCACTGCTGAATGCTATGGCTGTGCCTGCTGTGCACTATTCAGCCATCAAGACTCAGAAATGGCTGGAAAGGTAATCCTTGGGTCTTAGGCAGCCCTGTCTGTGCTGGATCTGGGCAATAGTATCCAGGTGAGCAGGGATCACACTCTTCCAATGATTTTGCACCAGGCTGGATCCTGGAAGTGCCAGCTGGACAAAGGAAAGCGTCCCCTTTACCAGGACACCAGTATCCAGGGGGGCACAGATAATCCTCAAACTTGGTCAGACCTGTTAGGAAGAGAAAGGAATGAAGAAAGGGAGGCTGAATAGCCAGGAGGGGTTTTAGAGAAGGGCTCTTAGTTCGCTGTGAGCATGAATTGCCTCCTCCTTTCCCTATCTCATCTTAGGGAGTTTTGTAATCAGCTCTAGAGGTGGGAAAGTGCTGGCTTTCACCTGCACTTACCTGATAAAGGGCAGTGATAGCCCAAAGGACATGGCTGGCAATCTGTCAGGCTCTGAGCTCCTCGGTGCTTGCGGTAAGTTTGCAGAGGGCGTTTCTGAGGTGCCAGGAGACTGCTGTGGTCACTGCCATTGCCTCTGAAGCAATAGTGTCCTGACGGACACGGATAGGCCTCTGAATCCCCTAACAAGCAGAAAGCAGGGCTTTAAGGAGTCATCTTTTCATTGTAATTGGAACACCTTTCTTCTGTGTCGTCCCTGGGTCCTTCCTAAACTACTGCACATATGTGTACAATCCACCTCCACAATCTAAGCCCCTCTTCTGACAGATGGCACACAGGGATATTTGGAGACTGATATTTGCTGGAACAGCACATTAAATTAACGGTGTTAAATGTCTCTTTTCTCTGCAGACTCTAGAACTCATCACTAGAGAAAGTGTGTCCTACTGCAAGGACTGTTCCACAATGCAGTATCTGGTATCAGAGCTAGCCTCACCAGACTCAGGGATACATACAACTCCCTTGAAAAGCTACTCCCATTCCCTCCCCTCACTGTTTGCCCCCGAGTTCCAACCTGCTTTGCACCAGTGGCCCGGTGGACAGGGCAGGCAGTCTTCTCTCTTCACAGCCCCTGGAACATCTCTAATAGTATTGGCAGGACATGCTATAGGTACCCCAGATCCCTCTAGGCAATAGAAACCTACAGAAATGGATGGGAAAGAGATGAAAGCAAAATATGAAAGCCCTCCAATGGCAAAAATGGCTCAGCAAGAGCCTCCTGTTGTTGTAGAATGAACACCTACACAGCTGTTGGGATGCTGCTGTGCATATAGAGAGCCAAACCAACAGCCTTCAAACTTTTCTGGACTAGCAGTTTAGCACCATAAATTCAAGGTGGCCTTTTTGGTCAGGCACACCTCTTTGTTCAAAAGGTGTAAAAACAGAGGAAACCAACGAGCAATGATAACTTCAAAAAGGGATCACAATATATTATGCAAGATAACAGATGCTCTCTAGTTGGTCAGAAGCAAGTCAATATTCTACACTTTAAATACTACTGAGATTCTCACTTACCTGCAGGACACAGCCCTGCACACACCTGACCCCAGCAGCACCCGGACAGGAGGCGCCGGGAAAAGCTGTGGCCCTGTGGAGTAGATTGAAAGCTCCCAGCAAGGCAGAAATATCCAGCAGCACACTTCCCCTCCAGCCGTCCATGCCTGGAGCAGAGAGGACGGTAAGAATTTATGTATGACCTACTGCTAATGATTTGGTGCAGAAGTAAAGCAAGTGTTGATGCAATGAACTCTGCGAAGTCTGCAACAAAAAGTAAGAACTTCTTACACTGATATGAGAGAGAAAATAGACCCATTTTTTCCACTTATAAAACCATGCAGATTACTAGAGTAAGCCAGGCACTTTTGAGTTCAAATTCCATGAACATGGACAAATTGCTTTAGATGAAATTGTGGATGACTTTCCACTAGGCTGGACTTTCTGGATTACTTCCACGTTTTCACAAATACTACCTACTATCTCTTTCAGATGCTTCTTCGTATCATGACAATGACGTCAGACTGCTTTGAGATACCCCCCAAAATTCACAGATCCCACACCTCTGTACCCAAAAGCTGTATCTAACCTTATATTTCTTTTCTTTGAATGAGAGAGATGTGGTAGAGAAGCTGTGAGGAACTTAGCATCGACTTATCAGCACAAAACAAGGATGCCAAACTGCTTAAGACAAAGTGAAAAAATGCCAGATTGAAATGAATCATAACCTGCAGTAGTGACCAGCTAAGCAAGGCAGGCATTCCTTCTCATTCCAGAGGTCAGTCATATTTGTAGGAGTGAAGGTGCCTTCAGGACACGTGTGAGGAACCCATGTGCCTGAAAGGGAGACCACAGGCACAATAAAAAACCCCAAGACAACTGTTGTGATCTGACAAGACTCTAGAACCGTATCAGAGCCTAACAAATGACTCCCAGAAAGCAAGGCAGCAACTACGCCACATCTGCTCATTGCCACCTCCTCATCACCTGGCCTACAGAAAGACACACATTAGGTTTGTACAACTCCGGGATCACAGCGAGGCACACAACATTTGGATCCTTGGCATAGATGGTATGCAAGTTTCAGTGTACCTGTAGGACAGTAAGAATGTGGTGGGCAGCACTTGGGGTCTCCTGCCACCAGCTCCTGGCAGTAGAATCCTCTCTGGCATGGAACGCAGGACGCAGAGCCCCTGGCTGGCTGGTATTCCCCAGCAGGGCATGGCGTTGGGTGGGCTGCCCCTGACCGGCAGAAGTGACCCTGGCAATGACACAGAAGGAAGAGGATTGCATGAAGACGGTGGCAGACTTAGGGTCTGTTTAAAGGGAATTACCGAAGCCTAGGGTAACATTCCATGTGGATGTAATCAACATTTCAATCAGGCATGTGTGACCCTTTGCCATTGTGGAAAACGAACACCTCCTGCCCAGAGCTGAGACCCACCTCTTTCACTGCCCAGCTGTCACTAAGCAGTACCTTAGGGCAGAGTAATGCTGTGGGGCTGACAGAGTTGAAGTTTGCTGGGCAGTAAAACCCCTCAGTACAAGGTCCTGTTGGAGAACTCAAACCGATGCTAGCACAGAAAGACCCAGGATAGCACGGCACACAGCTCTCTGGGGAAGTACCTGAGGAGGAAACCAAAAGTCAAGGTCAATGAGAGAGAAAAAGATGAAAGTACACCCCGTACAGTCACAGCACTTATTTGACTTGATAACACATTGCCACCATTAGACCTGGCTGAGCTTACCAATACCCTTCAGTGACCAAGGGGCACCCCCTCACCATGGCTGCCAGCAACAAAGTCCCCCATCACTGTGGACCACAGGAGAAACCTGTGGGTGAAGTCATGCTCACCTGTAGCATTGTTTAGGGTCCCAGCTGGGCAGGCAACTGGGAAATGAGTACCCTCTGGACAACAGTGCCCAAGTGGGCAGGGCCCACTGAGCGGGAACGCAGGTGTCCCACGTGGAATGGCATCAGTGGTTCCTCCTTCACAGTAGTACCCAGCTGAACACAGACCTGCCATGGGAGAACAGAGAGGGTGCCTGGAGCACAAGTCTGATGAGGAGCGGCTGAGGGAACTGGGGCTGTTTAGCCTGGAGAAGAGGAGGCTGAGGGGAGACCTCATCGCGCTCTACAACTACCTGAAAGGAGGTTGTAGCGAGGTGGGGGTTGGTCTCTTCTCCCAAGTAACTAGCAATAGGATGAGAGGAAATGGCCTCAAGTTGCTCCAGGGGAGGTTTAGACTGGACATTAGGAAAAACTTCTTTACTGAAAGAGTGGTCAGGCCTTGGAACAGGCTGCCCAGGGAAGTGGTGGAGTCACCATCCCTGGCAGTATTTAAAAGACGTGTAGATGAGGCGCTTAGGGACATGGTTTAGTGGGCATGGTGGTGTTGGGTTGATGGTTGGACTCGATGATCTTGGAGGTCTTTTCCAACCTTAATGATTCTATGATCCTTCTTGTAGGCCTCTGCTTTAATGCCATCTAGTTCTATACTGACTCTTCCCTCTACCACTTCCCTCCCACACCCTCACACCAAGTAAAGATGAGGAAATATAAAAACTATTATGGTAAGAGCTAAGCAACAAGGAAATGAGAGCCATGATCCCATTGCATGCTGTAAACAAGGATTCAAAGGATGTCGTTTCTGAAGAAGAAACAATTCCTAGTCTTTAAGGCAAATGACTGAGTGCAAAAGGAACAGCATTGAACAAAAGAGCAGCAAAGCTGCATTTTTTTGCCTAGAAGCAAGACTTATTTAGACTGAACAGCAGGCTATAAGAAGTGATGGATGCATCATGGTAGAGGTGTTGAAAAGCAGCCTGGGCAAAGCACAAATTGTACCCTGTTGGAGGGCAAGAACTTCACAGACTTTGGAAGTCGAGGGCCATTTATAATCATGTAATAGCCATTACAACCCAGCCCAGAAAACCTTAATCAATACTGTTACAGCCAGGCTGTAACATCTTTCTAGGGTTAAAGGAATTTTTGGGAAGGCTTAAAATTCAACTGGGACATGCCAAATCCCTCTTATTCCCAGGAAGTCTGTTTCTGTGGCTAATTATTTTCAGTCATTCCAAATGTAGCCCTCACTTGTATTCTGAGCTTAGCTTCGACTTCTAGCCAAATTTTCATTGTGATTTTCTCCACTAGATTCAAGAGCCATCTGCTATCAGATTTCCCCATGAAATCTCGTTACTACAGTGAGTACAGTTACTACTCACTTCTAAGATTCTCTTTCACGGATAAAATAAAGCGAGCTTCTGTAGCCTCTTGCTATGAGGCATACTCGTGAGATGGACAAATATTGCTAACAGCACTTTCTGCTTGCATTACGCAGGCTGGAAATGCTACCTTGTCACTGGTTATTGCACCACCTTGTGGGAGAAGAGATAAAACACAGAAGGGAAGAAGGATGCCCTGGTCAAACTCTCTGCAAGAATGATTATGAGGCTAAATAAGGGATTTGTAATACATTAAACCTATGGTGAAAACAGTGAAAAACCACGTATAAGGCTCAGACAGAACGTCAGGCAAACGTAAAGGTTAAAGGAATGGCTCTGAAACATCTACTGAGATCACCAAGTAGATGCTATATAGCCAACTTGAAGGGCTAAGAACAAAGTCTTTGCAGCTTAATTCATCTTGAGTATAAATATTTGCACACAAGGCATTTAACAAGAGATATTCAGGCCCAGTATCTTTTAGTTTGGATGTCCCTCTACTATAACCTATAGCAATCCTGCCAGCTGTATTTTGCCACTAACAAGCGACTGTCTCACTGCACCCTGTGTTACACAGCGATGTCTGGGCCAGATCAGACAATCCTGCCCCACTGGAATACCGTCCGGCTGGGCAGGGCTGGCACTGTTGCTCTGCCTCCAGGCCCATGATGGTAGAGAAGGATCCAGGAGGACAGGGCAGAAATGTCTCTGTACCACTGGGGCAGAAATGCTCTACAGGACAGATGTCATTACCAAGCAGACCAAGGCTGGAAGAGTCCACCTGTATCAGAAAAATACAGAGAAGGAGAGAAAAAGCATTACTGAAAGAAGATTTAGCACAATGTACTACAGAGACAGATTCTGGAAAGGGCACATAGGAGCTGAGGCCTACAAGTCTGCTGCCACTGAAACTAAATGAAGACCACAGCTGGCATAAAAAGGGCCCTGGCTGCTGAGGCGTGGCTATCCTATCCCTGATGCCATCTTTTGGAAGAGATATTAGACAACACACGCCAGTGCAATCCACAGAAATGGAGATCTGGCCAGAATTTATTAGTAGGCAACAATATATTCCAGCAGACGTTAAGAGCAGCATATCACTACAACTGAGGAGAACCCAAGGGCAGCAGTAAAAGGCATGAGCAACCCCATACAGAGCAATAATGTTGGGAAAACGTTACACCAGAAGCGACAAGATTGTGACAGCTCAGTCCTTGTCCCCAGGTCACTAGGCTTACTCTGCTGCTGCCTGGCACTCACTCTGTGTTTGAAGGGGGCTGGGCTGAAGGATCCCTTGGCACAATGATAACCTGAACAGCAAAATCCAGAAGGCTGTGATAGACCTGGTGCTGAGCAATACATGCCTAAAATGAACAGAAAAGCAAACTCAGTGTGAGGGTCTGCACAGAAAGATCAGGGGAGGAGTCAATAACATGAAGGGAGAAGTCATATTTTCCTCAACCTTCCCACGTATGCCCCCAGGGTTTCTTGTGCCAAGTCCCTACTTACCTGCTGGGCAGGGCTCACAGTCAGACCCGCTAGTGGCACCAGTCCTGGGGCCAAAGGTACGCTTTGGACATGGATGCTCTGTACTGAAGTTGGTACCTGGCAGACAGAAGTACCCAGCAGGGCACAGCTCGAGAATGTGTGCTCCAGAACCTAGGATTCAAAGAATAGCATCTTGCTCATGAGATATTACAAGAGGCGACAGGCAATGTCATTCTCTATCAACATAGTCAGCCTTCCTCCCCTATTAGTTCAGTCAGACCCAGGACATGGGATTCATTGTACATACTTCCGATTTAGTTGTTCAGATTCTCGTTGCAGTAATTGGAGAGAAACAGCACTTACTGAGGAACTGCACTTCAAGAGCAATTCACCTCATCCTAACGCAGATATCTAAAATGAGAAAGATAAATTGCACCTCAGAAGTGCCTCATTCTCTCCATTGACTACAGAGGGAGTACAGAAAACTAGCTCAGATACAGATGTCTACAAAGGAGCTGTATACAGTCTTACTAGAGTAATCCCACCTAGGGAGTTCAATTCCACCTGTGCAGCCATATTTCTTGGGGTTTTTTGTTGCATACATGAGCTGCCACACAGAAATATCTTTGTTACTTGCATTTTCCTGGGCGTGGAGTTTCTTTCCCCAAGTAGGAGAAGGATTTGGCTTCAGCCTACTTGTTCACGTAAAAGTCATACTCTTTGAAATGTGTTTTGACTTCCATTCTTGGCAGAAGCTGATGCTGGACCTGCCTGTCCAGTCCAATCCATGTAATACTGACTTAGTAGAACCTTAACAGAAGAAAGGAAGCTATGGAATTCAAAATTCTTCCTTGTTCCTCTAAGTCTAACAGGAAGACTCAGCCCTTAGTGACATGGAATCCCTTTTTATCACAATACACAGCCACCTCCAGACTCCTCACTTTTGTTAGGCTGTTCACAGAAGAGTCTGCTGGGCAGAGGTCACAAAAGTCCTTCCTCTCCTGTGACTGATATGTCCCATTCTCACAGGGTATAGGAAAAGCAGATCCCGTGGGGCAGTAAAAGCCTTGTGGACAGCGACAGGGAACAGGAGTAACTGAAGTTTGGCCAGGTGGGCAGTAACAGCCTGCAGAACATGGTCCTTTATAAGTAGTTTTGCCCAGCCCTGCAACAATGAAAGCAAAGCCTTTCCTTTTCCTTTGCCAGATCAAAGACAATGGAAACCCTTATCTCCTGAAATCATGATCTCTTTCATCATATACCTGTAACATGCATCAGAAAGTACCTATTCTCTGAAGTTCAGCCTCAGACAAAAAACACCTTATCGCAAAGTCAGTTCTGAATTATATGCCTGGAGGAAACACAAGCTTCCAATTAAAATGTTCAGCAGTGATTCTGAGGCTCTCTGTTGTGGTTCCAGCTCTGCAATAAACTCGTGTTAATTCAGTCAAGTCATTTCCTCCCTGTTGCTTCATTTCTTCACCCGAGAAAGGAAAAGCCTCTTTGTCTCACAGAAGGTGATGGGTGAACCTGTTACTGTCAGTGTGACCGCAAATATTTCAGTGCTTGGAGGAGCAAATAAACATCTTGTACAGACAGATGGTGAGAACCTCTGAGAAGGAGCAGCTGTCTCAGAGCAGAGACCCTGGCTGCTAGCCAGTACCAAGCGCCTGTTTGCCAGGATATTTTGTTTCCCTGAGAGGCCGAAGACATATAAGACATCTAGAAGAGCTGGCTGAGCCAAGGAAGAAAGAAGGTGTAATAGCAAGAAGTGTTATGGGTGACCTGAGACTGCTACCGAGAACCCCAACAGTTTCGGAAGACAAACGATTCAGGGCATTTTAGCAGGGCCTGTTGCAACAGGACAAGGGGGAATGGTTTTAAACTAAAAGAGGGTAGGTTTAGACTAGATATAAGGAAGAAATTTTTTACAGTGAGGGTGGTGAAACACTGGAACAGGTTGCCTAGAGAGGTGGTAGATGCCCCATCCCTGGAAACATTCAAGGTCAGGTTGGATGGGGCTCTGAGCAACCTGATCTAGTTGCAGATGTCCCTGCCCATGGCAGGGGGTTGGACTAGATGACCTTTAAAGGTCCCTTCCAACCCAAACCATTCTGTGATTCTGTACTTGGTGCACGTCCTGCAGAAATTATTAACCATCATTATCCAAAGATGATGTGTGGCACTTACTAAGTTTGTTCCTCCTACAACTGCTAAAGACAAACCTGTAAGAAATAAAGCTGTACTGGGTGTCTATCTTGATGCACACTGTGTAACCCCCCGAGTTCCCAAATACACCAGCAGAGACTCACCACTGCAGAAATATCCAGCTGGACAGAGCTGACAGTCTGTTGACTGCCATTTTCCACTGTCAGAGTTGAAGCTTCCAGGGCTGCATGGGGTTGGGGATTTAGAGCCTTCAGGACAGTAGAAGCCAGGGGAGCAGTGCTTATGATCTGGCTGTGTGGATCCAAGATCACAGAAATACCCAGCGTAACATGTTCCTGCCACAACGAAAAGCTTTGGCATTAGGTTTAAGCCACCAGAAAACATGAAAAAAATCCAAACCGGGAGACAAAAAAGATGTTAGGTGCATGCAATACGCACCAGAAACACTGGCCAGGCCTTCTCCTTGGCAGAACTTCCCCCGAGGGCAGGGCAGACAGGCGTTACGGTAAACCATCCCAGACTGAGGTAAAAATGTGCCAGTGGGACATGGCGCTGGCTTGCTGCTACCTGGTGGGCAGTAACAGCCTGCTGGGCAAAGGTTGCCTGCCTCATCGTTAACAGGATTGGGTATACGTGCCTTTGAAGTGCAATAATAGGCAAACAAGGACCGCTTGGGGACGAGAGTCCTAAAGAAAAGGAACATAAAGTCAAACAAGCCAGTGACATTACACAAATCACAGCTTCTGGACTAAACAAACCAGACAAGCCTTGTCATTTCAATGATTTCAGAGTCTACTGGCCTGTGACTAGCTCTGTTATTTAAAAGCTCGAACTACAGTCTCCATATTTAATTACATAACTGATTACCAGTTAGCTAAAGGCTTAAACAGCTTTCTAGATCACCTTTACAGAAGGGGCTGATCGGTACCTGTCTTTCCGCTAAGAGACAACCAAGAAGGAATGAGTCCTAGAAACAAAGCTACTTGGCTTTTGGTTTCACAATCTTTGCTAAACCAAAACCACCTTAATCTACCTCTTTAATTAAACTTACAAAAGATAGTTTGTAAAAATCTTTAAAATGATCACAAAGAATCTCTGCTCAAGGGGTCCCAGAGATCACTACAAATGCTACTTAAAAGTCATATGAACTGCATACAGAAGAACACTTCACCCATTGGTGGAACTTTTTGACTGTCCTAGATAGAAAACAGCCTAGGATTGTATTTAATCCATACGTGATTCTTACCTGCACTGGGACAAAATGTGCCTCCAGGACAAGGCTTGCATTCCCTGGGATTTCCCAGTCCAGTTTGGTTACTGTAGGTGCCCTCTCGGCATGGGTACTGATTGGCAGCTTTTGTTCCCGACAGGCAGTAATATCCTGCTGGACATTCTACTGGTTTAACCACACCATGTGAGAAGTGCTCTTGGAGATGACCTGGGTGGTCTTTTAGGGCACAGAACCTACCAAAAATAAAACAAGTCTTGCCTTAGCCCATGCTCTGTTCTGCCAGAGACTAAGAAAAACTTTCTGCGCAACAGTGACAGTCTAAGACTACACAATAAAAGGAAAGAAAATTACTTGAAAGGAAAGAAATGGGAGAGCTGAGATACAACCTGTCAGGACCCATCCCAGCAGACAGACCTACCAGGATGGATCTTCTACGATACACAGGGTTGCAGTATAGAAAATGACAAAAGAAAGGGAAAGGTGATACGAAAACAGAAACAAGAAAACCAGCCTTGTATATCAAAGGATACAACACACGGAGCAGCCTAAGGCAGAGGGAAATACACGTGCTGATTCCTAAGGAAAACATCAAGAGGAAGGAGCGAATCAATTTCACTTACGTTCCTGCTGGGCATGTTTCACACTGGCTTTTACCAGCCTGGTCCTGATATTTTCCAGAGGAACAGGGTATGGGCTCTGGGCTGCAAGTGGGGCAATAGTGACCCACAGGACACAAACAGTCTAGGAGCAAAAAAAGAAAGATACTTCTAACCCCACTGCTCTGCTTCTGTCCTGAACAGCTATGTAGTGCCATTAGAGGAAGCATCACCACAAACCTAGAACTGGAAGATTTAATAAGATAAAAAACTTTATAAAGAACAAAAAAACCCTGGTTTTGTTAAAAGCATTGCTAAGATTTGAGCAGTGGAGGCCCATGCGCTGCACTCTGAACACCAACTTCCCGTAACACCGAACTAGGCTTTTAACTGAACAGCCATGTACACGTGTTGCCCTTAACAGCTTTCAGAAAGCTGAAGGGGCTGCAGCCTCTCTGCACTGTCAAATGGTTCACTAACTTCCTTTTCACAGAGCCACCTGTATGCTTCTAAAAAGTCAAGATTTGAGTTATACTTACCCCTCCATCACCCTTATGAAAGGGAGAATAGACAATTGCATATAACCTCTCTCTCACTAGCTCTTTCTAACAACGGTGAAAATATCACAAGGAATAAATACCTGGGATATTTTTTCAGCTTGTTTTTTGCCTTCGTAAGATCCCTATTTTTCCTACACAATTACTCACTACTTAACCTGTGTAACTTGGAATAATTTTTGGAAAACATTTTTTAATCTAAATAGCTAGCCATTTCTAAATGTAACTTGAAACTGCAAGTAAAGGCAGGTTTTAAGAACATCTTGCCCCTGCAACTCCTGTAGGTAAAGAATGACCCCACAGATTTCCTACCTGAATGGTGGCCTGACACAGAGCCCTCCGGGCAAAACCATCCCTCTTTACACAAGCCCTCTGGGGAGCTCTGACCACGCTGAGAACAGAACCACCCTGGGAAGCAGGCCTGGCAATCCTGTGCTGATGACCACCACGATGAGCCAAAAAGGAGCCTGAAAATAAAAAGCCACCAAAAGCACATTCTCACATCATCTTAGACCCTGCTGGAAGTCGCTGTGGAGAGAAGCGCAAGCTGCTCACACAGTAACTTTCTAGCTACACTAGCCCCAGCTACCTCTTGCAGACGATGCCAAAAGGATGCTGGCTAGAAAGGAATTTAAAGGGAGTACAGTCCCCAGCACTCCCTTAGGAGAGTAGATGACAGCCTTCCTATAAGAGGGGTCAGTGAGAGGTTGGTCCCGAGTGCTGGCTTGAGGTGAATTGCTATTTATTTCTGGTCTGGACTGAGCAGTGCAATCACTTGCTTAATGTAACTATAGATTCAAGCCAGGAAAGAAACAAACATTCCACAGTCTCTCTCATTCAACTTAATCCTTTGTCTCATTAATGGTGATGTTGAAGGACAGCTCTCGCTATGCAGGGAGGGCAGCAGAGACTCTTACATGTGCTCAGCTGTGTAATGTCTCCTTCAGGAGGGCTCAGAGAGCTTCCCCCCCGCCACAGCTGCACAGCAGCATGTAGACCACAGACTGAAGCTTCAGAGGCAGTTTTGCAATTACTGTCCAAATGCACGTTTAGGACTGATGTTTCCAATACAACAGCACTAGATTAAAGGCTAAGCTTTCATGCTGACAGCAGCTGTCCCTTGGGGAACATAAAGGCATGCTTCAGCGCAAAGTAACAAGGGGCTGGAAAACAATGGCACAGACTCAGATGAGCTCCGCAGCAAACTGGGCACTGGGAAGAGAAATGATAGCATGCAGCAGATGCCATCAAACCTACCTGGGGGACATGGAGATGGAGAAGAACTCCCTGCAGGACAGAAGTGGCCTCGAGGACAAATGTTCCCCACTGCTCCATCCATGGGGTTTGGGAGTGTGGAGCCCCCCGTGCAGTAGAAGCCAGCCTCACAGGGACCTGACAGAGCTGCGAGCTCTGCAGTTGCACAGTACAAACCTGATGCAGCGGGTAGAAGCAAGGCCGTCATTTAAGAGACACCAGAACCAGTCACAGCTCAAGACTGGGATTGCCTACTGATCTTGGCAAAAGGGAAAAGGGTACAAATGTACAAAAAACCCAACCCAAACAAAAAAAACTTGTGCAGGAAGAAAGACTCTTCTCCTACCTGGAGTGCAGGGAAGAGGAAGAAATGAACCAGCAGGACAAAAGGTTCCTGCCTGGCACAACCCAACAGATCCAGAAGCTGGAGCTGCCATGCCTGCTAATGGAAAAGACCCAGACTGAGTTGAAATATAAGAATTGCAGGCACTCTATCTTATCTAAAGAGCTTAGGAAGAACACAACTAGAGCACTGAATTAAGGAAAGTAAAAAGGGAAAGTAAGCCGTCCTGAACCTGCCTGTGTCCTTTAGGTGACTCTGTAATACCACGTCCTCAATAATAATCATCACGCTTTATTGTTCCCTTTTGTACCAGAGTAATTTCCAGGAAACACTGGTTTGCTTGACATGGATCCAGGTGGACAAAACCATACAGGCATGCACAGTCCATCTGGTCTTGCTAGGCCTGGCTTGGAACAGACCCTTCCAGGAGGACACAGCTGGCACTTGGAAGCATCCCAGATATTTAAAGCTTCACTGTAGGTTCCAGAGGGACAAGGATACTCTGTGGCAAATTCTGTATTCCTGGGGCAATAGTGACCTAGGAAAGAAAAGACAGGTTTCATAAAGATTAACACATGCTGGTAATAGCCTGGGAAGAATCCCCAACCTGCACACATAGCATTCTCTTTGTCTCTTTCTGAGAAGGACTGATCCCAAGCTATGATGGTGGGCCCATCTTGCAATTTATCACTACTCAGTGATAGCTGCGTCACATTGGCTGCATAAAATGAAGCTGATGAGGGCTGAGGATTAGCAATAGTTTTAATAGCATGTAGTTTTTTAATGAGAAGTTCTCAAAGTGTGCGATAAAGGTCTACTGTCAAAACTGTTTGCTCCGTCCACCTTTTTCCATATTCAGACAGGAACTGAATCCCGAAGAACTTAAGTGCTTTGACCAAGGTCATTGATCTGTCCAGTGGAAAAGATTCGTGCCTCATGCAACCCAATCCAATGACAAATCTACTCCAAATAGCTGTAGGGGCATCTGCTAATCTCTTAAACAAAACTTCCCAGAATGAGTGGGTAGGTGCAATCAGACCCACCTGCTGGGCAATCTGTGTAGTTTGTGGAAGCAGTTGTGCAGTAAAAGTCTTCTGGGCACTCAAAACACTGTGCCATACTCCAAGACGGGCTATAACTGCCTGCAGGGCAAGGCTGGGCTCTGCTGCTCCTCACCACACAGTAATGTCCAGGTAGACATGGTCCTCCACTGACTGTTGTCTTTGAAGAAAAACACCATAGTCGCAGTCTACAAACTCAGAGGGTGGCCTTGCAAAAAGATCTATGTCAGATTCTAATGGTGAAGAGAATTAGACATGTAGTATGAAATCCTGCGCTCATCCCTCAGTCTTTAAGGCTGCACACCTATCCTTTTCCAAAATAAGGGAGCAGAATTCTGCCCATAACAAATCTCGCTGGGCTGGCCATTTGGAAGACGGCACTACCCTTTCTTCATTCATAGCTCACAGAGAGCGGTGGCGTAAAACAAGTGTCTTGTTGAGTTATCATCTTTAAAAATTCTTATTGTATTTTGCCTAGGAGGAGGGCTGAGAGATGCAGTATTCTAATCAAACTCATGCACTCATAACCTCTGTAATTTTAATCTGATATGGCATTCCACTCTGTTTTGCAGCATCGATACACAAAGATAGAACTATTTTTGGCCAGCTTTTAGATGTAAAAGCTGAAAGAAGGCCAGATGTATCTTGCCATCTCTAGCCCCTTTCACTATCAATAAACCAGATGTACCTGATACCGGAGATAATGTAGTAAGGGAGAGTTTAATCCGGGGCACAAGAACTAAGGTGCCCTTACGGTCTTCAGTTCCACAGATACAACATTTTACACTACTTACATCCCAAGCACAGACTAACCTGGGAGGTTTAGGAGAAATGGTTCCTCCACTACAGTAGAACCCAGCCTCTCATAATCCAGTCAGAGACGCAAGTCCAGTCCCATTGCAGAAACACCCTGAAATTAAAAGGGACCACAAAAGGACCATAATGACACTGGTCACACAAGACAGAAAACAGTTACAAGTATGTAACGAGGAAATAGTCACCGAAGCATCATGTTTGATGTCACCCACATCTATTTTCCTGGAGATGCTTTCACTGAGAATAGCTGCAAGTACAGAGCTTACATGCCTGAACAAACAGCACTCCTTGTATCACCTCTAAGTATGAAAGCATCTAGAGAAACGGTGGAAAGGGAAGCTCACAGCGCAGAAGCTTGCACTTCACTGTGAGTATCCTCTTACGTGGAAAAGTGGCAGATTTAGTCTCTCTATGCTCTACCTAAGATCTCTCTCCAAGAAAGCAGTTGTTCATGATTGCCTGGTCTAGAACCACAAAGTTTCTCAGAAGCCCTAGAAATGCTAGTGTCTGGCTAGAGTATCGTTAATCCTTTCTTTCAATATTGTACCTGCATCACATAGGAGACAGTCCTCGATCCCAGTATTCCCAGTTGAGTTGCTGTAATAACCAGGAGGACATGGCTGTGGAAAGGCAGAGCCCATAGGACAGTAAGTTCCCTTTGGGCATGTGTTCCCCAGAAGACCATTTGTAGGTATTGGACTAGAAACACCTCCGCTGCAGTAGAACCCAGCCAAACAGGATCCTGTAACATGCGACTGCCCCGTAAGTGCACAGTAGTGGCCTGAGAAAGCAATGCAATGCCATTAGTACTGGCAGAAAAAACCAGAAGGATACTTCAGAGAACAAGCTCCATATTTACACAATTCAACCACTGAAACCACTGAAGCTCAAGGACATTCAATGTACGTTTTCATACATTCTCCTGTCGCCATCCTGAGATATGCTTATTTGCTGTTTACCTGGGTCACAGGGGGTGCAGTGAGACATCAGGCTGCTTCCAGTCTGTGAGTTGTAAGTCCCCTTTGGACGTGGGAACTGAGTTGCAGAAGCAGTACTGGTAGGACAGTAGTGGCCAGCTGAACATTCATTCTCCAAAAAGGAAGAGGAATTTTTGGGGCAGAAGAACCTGGTCCAAAGAGAGATTAAAAAAGAGCGGGGGGAGGAAAAGAAAAAAAGACATTTTCTAGCAATATTCTATCCAGAATTATCTGAATAATGACTTAATGGTGGGACTAGCTAGTCTAATGTGGCTGCTGCACTGTGCTGTATTGACCACCAAAAAGACCTACTTATGCGTATTACTACTTTCTTAGTTGTTTCCTCATATGCCAAATTGATGGCATAATTGCAAAAGCCACAGAGACATAATTTGCTTAACTTGAGTCATAACACATCCAGGCTGTGATTCATCAACTTGTAAAAGTTAATCAAGGTCAAATCCAGTCAGTAATTGGAGATGAATCCCCCAAGGAAAAGCCAGACGTGGCATCAGGTGATATACAAGATCCTCTTCCCCTTCAACAGGCCTCTGCCAGCCTGTTGCCAAGGGAACCACCTATTACTTCAGATACAAAAAAAGTTTATGGTGCCAATGGTTTCCTTGCTCTGAATAGCCTTCTGACCTAAATTCCCTTCCAGTATAATTGTACCTGGGTTTAGCACTTTGCCTGGTCCCATAATCAATTACACAGTGTTGCTAAGCTCAATAGTTGCTCTGCTTCCTCTCAGAGACAAGTGCTTTTCAGTAGTAAAATAAGTAATTTTCCTACTGCACACTGCTCCATGATGACTGGATAAACAATTATTTCCAATAGTCCCTTACTCATACATACAATGATAAGCTCACTGTCTCACTCTTACCCTTTAGGACAGGGGAGGCAGCTAGCTTGCCTTTGTGAAGGGTTATAGGACCCTGCCGGACAAGCAATTGGAAGAGCTGTGTCCTTGGGACAGAAATAACCTGGAAAAGAAAGAACAGATCAGAATCGGCAATCTTTGAAAACCAAAGGCAAACCAGGCATTTAAATGGGATCCTAACTCACCCTGGGGACATGGCTGTGGCTTCTCACCAGGGACACAGTAGTCACCCTCTGGGCAAGCATGGCATTTCTCTCCACCGATGTGTGGCATGTAGGAGCCAGGGGGGCATGGCGCTGGACTCCTGGATCCAAGAGGACAAAAGTGACTGACTGGACACGGAGCTCCTGAAAGGCCATCAGTGGGTGTTGGGGTCTGGACCCTAGTGATGCAGTAGTACCTGCAGCCGTGAGTACAGGAACATACTCTATTTCAAGAGGGTAAAGACCACCCCCCCCTTGTAGAACACCCCCTCTTACACAGGATACATAAATGTGTTTGCTCTTCTACTTACCCTGCGCTGCAGTGTCCTGAGGGGGCCCTCTGGCCAGAGCTATTGCAGTAATATCCCCCAGTTGCAAACTCCTACTGCCTTCACTGCCAGACCATGTGCCAGGAGGGCACTGCAATGGAAGTGGTGCACCTGGCAAAATCAATTGCATTAGAGTGAGGAAATGCCACCTCATACTTTCTATGAATTAAGAAAAATCACGCTTTAGCAAAGCATCCTACCTTCAGGACAATAATGACCAGGAGGACAAGGAAGTCCTGATTCTCCATCTTGGGGGTTTCTTACTCGGCCACCACTTTTGCACCAAAATCCCTCAGCACAGTCTCCTAGAAAACAGAATAACATATACAAAATACATAAATGTATTAAAATAGTAGGCACATACATGCAAATTTCAGAATACAGACTGAAATACAGTCATTTGCTATGCCATCTGCCAGTCTACAGATTAGTGATGTAACGGTAAGTGATGTAACGCTTGTAACTGTAAGGAGTGCATAATCGGTAGCAGATGCCAGACTGACCGTTCCTAGATACGGAAGCACTTTACTTAGCTCAGACTAAGCACTGCCTCCATATTTGGGCAAGTACTTAAGCACACATTTCTCTTTGGGCACATGTTCAACGCATCCTTAAGCGAAGCCTGAAACATTAAGAATTTTATTAAAGTGCTTTGCTGAATTAGGGCCTTTCTGTATACAGGACAAAGAGCGACGAAAAATCATCAGCACTGATGTGAAAGAACAATCTCGGAAAAAAAAAAGGAGAGTTGTCATTGCTGGGTATTTTGCCCTTTCCTTCTCTGCTAAGCCTAATCACATGTGCATCATTTACGTGAAAGGATTCGTTCTTCAGGAACTAGGCTGAAAAAACCAAACGAATTCTAAAAAGAATGCCAGACAGGTTTGACACTGGAAAACTCCCCACTGGATTTGTTGATGAGGTATCATACCTAGAATTCTAGTTTCTGTAGTCCCCCCCCTCATTTCTTGCTTAGAAAAAGGAATCTTTTTCTTGCTCAGAAAGTTCTTGACAAGTAAAATGGGACAGTTCACCTTAGCTGAGATCAGAACCCTAGAGTTCTAACTCCAATCCCTGGCACTAGCCATCAGCCATTGACATGACTCTCTAGCAATAGCGAATATGCCGAGAACAGCAGCAATATACCTGTTGGGGCGGCAAGTCCAGAGAATTCACAGTATTTTCCTGGTGGGCATCTTTGACATTCCTTGATCGTTTTCAGTTTTTGCCTTGGTCCAAAGGTTCCTGCAGGGCAGCTGTACTCAGTGCTCCTGTTCATCCCTGGTGGGCAGTAAAAAACTCGAGGGCATGCGTAAAAGGTAAAATCCATAACTGGCCCTTGCTGGCTGTCACAGTAATAGCCTGCAGTGAAGACAGGAAAGAAAGCTAAATTAGTCACCAAGAGATACTAGCTATTGAGGTGCTATTCATTAGAAGACTCCTAACAGATTTTCCCAGGCATACAAAGCACCTCGCTGACCACTCAGAAAATAAATCTATTGCTGACCTTAAATTACTATTGATCTGAATCACACTCCTGCTGGGACAAATACACATCAAAGGTTTCCACTCGCTGCACTCTTTAGAAGGAAATTTATGACCCAGTGGTCCCCAGAACACAGGACAAAACTTAGAGGAGGCACAGGAAAACACTTAGGGACACAGCATTGATCTCTCTGTTTCCTTTCAGTTACTGAAACCCTTCAAATAAGGTTTTCCCACTGAACATCAGAGTTTTCCCTTACCAATATTTTAATTGTTCAGAATACATGGAAGTTACTATTTCTGCTTTCACATCTGAATTGCTTTATCCTCTAATAGCCTTTTCATACAGAGCCAGAAAGTGTTCTTCTGCAGTCAAGAGAAGAAAACCACCAAAGTAGGCAGCAAGTCTCTCAACTTTCATCCATAGGAAGGCTCAGGAGTCAATAATAAGCAGGCATCTCTTGTACGAGGGATGCACCGAATAACATTTGGATATTGTGAAAACGTAACTCCTATTTTCTGGATGCCTGTACAGTCTACAGCACCTCTCTGACTCCCCATCAGATCTCCCAGCAGGGGAATGGCTCTTCCACTATAAAACAGTGACTCTTAGAAAGACATCTATTTTGATCTTGTTCAATACACACAAACGCATGCTCCTTTGAGCATGTCCCTAGAGACTTTGTCAATCTGCACTGCAGTGCAGTTTATTCTTGACTTACCTTCCCAGCATTCTCCAGTTGGGGCACTGAGGCCAGGGACCTCGCAATAGAAGCCAGAGGGGCAAGGCTGGCACTCAGAAAGCATTCTCCTCCCTAGGAGGCTGGAAAAGGTGCCAGCTGGGCAGAGCTCAGGTACTGCTGATGCTGCAGCTGTGAGAATAGATGCAAGACAGAGACAAATGAACAAGGAAAGAATGAATGAGATCGCTGCATTCAAGGCTTGGATGAGCACACAGCAGCATGGAAACAGTATCAGTGAAGTCTTATTTTTCACTCATAGATCAAACAGTGCTGCATGGAAGAGGACAGACATCATTAGCTTCATTTTACCAAGGGGAACAGAGGTGAAGCTAATTACATTCTAAAGACAGACAAGTTTAGGCATTGAGACAAATATGTCACCACTTTCAAAGAACAGGCCAGGGGAAGAACTAGGGGAAGAATTTGGGACTTCGGGCACTCTGGCCAGACCCTAGCGAGTTGGCCACCACACTCTCAAAATCACTCATCAGTGTTTCAGGTATTATATGACATGAAATTTTCAGTATTTCAGATATTATGTGACATGAAATTCTTACTCCTGATTGATGCTGGATACTTACTGCAGTAAGTCCTCACAGGGCAGATATTCCCAGTCACACCATCTGTTGGTTTAGGGACTACTGCTCCACCATTACAGTAAAACCCAGCAGTACACTCCCCACTGGGGACAGACAGACCTGGAAGACAGAGAGGGTAATGGCACTCAAAGCACTAAGACAAAGGGAGAAAAGCAGGAAAAACAACCACTCGCAGTGTCCCTCTGGGCAAACATTGCAAGGTAACACCTGAGCCCCGTTCTACAGTCCAGGGAGACACCAAAGGCATCTTGCAAGCACCATTACAGCTCTACGGAAGTATCAGGGTGAAAACAGCCCCAATTTAACACACTGAAAGAATACTGAAAGGAGAGAAAAGGAGTAGGAGAAAATGAAGCAGCAGTCAGTATCCCAGCATCTGCAGGCTCTGCAGATGCAAAGAATACAGGGGTGTCTGACAGGAGACCCTGATCCTCCATTGTCTATGAACCTATGATGACGTGTGTTCATACTGGTCCTCTGAAGAAGGGAACATGGCCACAGAGGCAAAGTGACTCACTCAAGGTCACACAAAAAATTCTGGGCAGTCAGTTTATCACCCAGAAGCAGAACTTAGCTTTAGGGTCCTCTAACAAGTTCTTAAATAGCAAACATTTCTTTGTCCACACAGCGCCTTTATTTTAACTCCCCTCAAAACAGACCACTCCTGTTCGTCAAAGGCAGACACTAACCTGAGGCATTGCAGTAAAACCCTGGAGGGCAGGGAAGAGGCTCTGGGCTTCCTTTGGGGCAACAGAAACCAGCTATGCACGTCCCTCCAGCTGCAGTGGCCGGATAGAGGCAGTTGGCATTGGTGTAGTTATCCAGATCAAAAGGCTGTGAGGTCCAAGCAGCTGAGATGCAAAACCAACCTGAGAACAGAAAACATAACTGAGAAATTCTAGCAATGACAGAGCCCCAGAAATTATTACGAATAAACCAGCTGGGATGGCCTTGCACGTAATGTCTGCATGGCACAACCATAAGCACACAGAATATGAGACAGGCTAATATCACCAAAGTTTAACACCACCACGGCATAATTTTCCATGCAATAGTACATGCAATGATGCTTCTATATAATACCACATCAGCAAAGACGGTAGGAGCTCTTACAACCTTAAGTTTAGTACTTTTGCTTTATGGGCACAGCGCTCAATGTGGTAAAAGCTGTGGGATATAATCATCAGCCTCCCAAACTTACTGCCCTCAAGTGCTGTGCCATACAACAGCCAAACAGATCCAGACTCACCTGCATCACACTTGCCCGAGGCAGCTGTCAAGTTCTCCTTCCCACAGTAGTGCCCAGGTGGACAGGGCAAGCAGCTATCCAAGCTCTGTGTCATGGGATCAGGGTTATAGTAGCCCCGGGGACAGGGAAACTCAGTAGCAAACCTGGTTCCTTTGGAATAAAGGGAGCAAGAATGTTTCATGGACCATACATACTATCTTGGCTATTAATCCTGCCATATCACTTCATGTCATCTTTGCCAGTTTATCTCACTGCAAGCTTGCTGTTCATAGCCAAGACAGTCTCTGGGCACTGTTCAGCTTGCCTGTGAGGGGGTTAAGCAACAGCCATATCTACGGTTTAAAAAAATTGGAGTTTTTTTCTGTGAAGAACCAGACTGACACTTAAATATTTTGCTCACAGAGATAATTTCTTGCCTTTAAGAAGAAGAATGTTTCAGCCTGGCCAATGGATTGCCTTGTCCCCTGGCCCCGTCTCCCCTTTGGGGCAGTAAAAGCCAGCTGGGCAAGGATTCATACTGTAGCTGGTGGTATTTTCAGGGCAGTAGTAGCCTGCAGCTCAAGGAAAGCATGCAGCTTGTCTGGTGAGGTTGTTGTAAGTCACTGCAAGGCAGGGTAAGGGAAAGCTGGTTCCTTCTGGGCAGAAGTGGCTCACAGGACAAGGGCCTCCTTTCTCCCAATACCTAGGACACAGAAAGCAGAAGAGACATGGCCAATAAAGGGAGTTGCTGCGGGACAATGCCAACAAAGGGAGCTAACACCCCACCGATGAGGATCTTGACTTCTCTGGGATCCCAGAAGACAAATCAACAGGATGCACAACACAGTAACTAGAACGACCACCGTATCCCAGCTTTGGAATTATTCAATGCTGTGTCACCATGTCTCTTCCATCCTTGCTTCACAGGCAAAGCCACAAATCATATTTAACAGATCAGCTTTCTAAACACTCCACTTCACAATATACCAGGAATTCTGAAGAATATGGAATTGTCCACTGGGAACTTGGAACTCTTCCCTGGACATTATTATTTCTGATACACAATAAAATGACGAGGGGGAATTCAGGCTATGTCCATTACAGGCAGGCACCCATAAATTTCCCAGTGCTCAATGCAAGTATCTCATTCGATAACACAGATTGGTGGACGAGCTGCTTCTTCATCCTTGGCATGTGTGCATTGGTACAAATACCTCAAACAAAATTAATACTGGATGACTGAGAGAAGGCAGGGGCAGGAATACAGGGGAAAAAGGTGGCATTTTTTTAAAGCTACTTGTTGCCCAAACCCCTAATTATTGGACACAGGCAGATGAAGACACTGACGTTCACCCAGTGCTGCTCACCAGGTGGCGATGGTGAGGAAGCTCCAGGCAGTAGTACCCAGCTGAGCAGGTCCCGAGAGCGCCATGAGGCCAGCAGAGCTGCAGTAATAGCCAGATGGACTGGAGTCCTGCCAGTTGTAGAGCCTGGTGAAGGACATAAGCAGGCTTTCTGTTGGCAAGCGTGCAAGTTCAGCAGGTAGACCATTGACGCCTACACTTCTGGCCAAGTGAAAACAACCATGAAGCTTTAACGATCAATGCAAAGATGTGTCTAATAAGCCTTACTGAGCTGCACTTTGTTGGTTAAAGGACTAAGGGAGAAACCAAAAAGAAAAGGAAAATAAAAATTATCATCAGCAGAACCAAGCAGCTTACCTGTCTGAGTAAGTGCCCATGGGGCATTGCTGTGGCATACTTGTGCCAGCTGGGCAGAAGTGTCCAGGCGGGCATGGGCCACCAGTGCTCGTGTTTGTGGCTCCATTAGGGTTTGGGACACTTGCTCCTAAATGAGGAAGATAGAACAAAGGTATCCTGAATGATATGGGTTGCTATGCATAGGCAAGTCTGTCCCCATGCCTAAAGAAACATTTCCATAGCTGGAAAAAGAGAACAGCTGATTGTTACTTATGACAATAAAGCAAAAAATCTATAGTGGAATGGAATAATTAACAGCAAGTACCGTAGGGGAATAGAACCATTGGGATGGTTTGCCTTTTTACTTTATTTCACCATAGACCTACTGCTCTAAAAGCTGGGATATTAGGGAGGAAGGAGACGATGACCACACATTATACAATTATCTCTAAGCCCCTACAAGAATGTCAGCTTTACCTATAGCTCACAAAATCCTTCTCTGGCATGTATCATCATCTCTAATGTATAGCCAGGAAAACTGATACCCAGAAGAGAACAGCTTACATGAGTTCCCACCGCTGCAACCAGGACTAAAAGTTAGTGATCCCAAATGGCCATCTCCCATGCTAATCAATCAGAATCATCTGTTTGTTGATGGGGCCAATATGTACAGAAGCTATTTTATTTATATGGGAATATTGGGAGCATCGATGAAGTTCAAAGGCCTGTCATCCACATTGCAAAGCACGAATCTGAATGCTGATCACAGTAGAGTTGACTGCTGTTCCAGAGCAATCTCCGGGCTTATGTGCTAGTTGGCAAATAGAAAGTTAGAAACAAAAAAGACTTCCTGTTTTTAATGCAAGCTCCCCTTTCACTGGTGTGGCAAACAACACACAAAGTTAGCTGTAAGCATTTCCTTTAAATTGGACTGCATCCAAAGGTATCTTAAGTTTGGACTTGATCTTGGTAAAACACTCATGACAACTGCCCTTCAGAGAGCACAGAAATTGGTAAGGACCTGAAAGAAATCTCAAGGAATGAACTGCCAAATCCAAACAGTCAAAAACAGAGAGCTAGGCCTCTATAAAATATGTATTTGTGTGTTTTTCAGCTCCTGCAATTGGCTCTCATTTCAGACTTTTTTCTTAATAATTGCAAGGACATAGTAACTTACTTAAAAGTAAAGTAAATGCCAGGATCCTTATTAAATCACCTAAACTCAGGTCCCGTGGTTCTATGAAATGTATTGAATGCTATTGCTCAGCGGCATGGTTACAGCATGCAGCACAGAGAAAATTCTGTGCTACTGAATACTGTGCAGAAGGACTGAATGAAGTTGCCACTACCTTCCTATCTGTCCGTAGTCCTTTGTCCCTACAAATACAAACTCTTATTTTATACAAAAAAACAGCTGAAAGCTGCCAGGAAACGTGCTCACAACAGTCAAATTCCTATGGTAACAACTTGAGTGAGTCCACTTCTTGTAGTTTTTCCTAAGTCCTTCTACTAGCCTCAGAAAGCAGGTATTTGACTAGAGAAACTTCTGATGGGACCAAGTATAACCTTATCACATAGCTTCATTCCTCAGGACTATCCTGGCACTCTCTGCAACAAAAGCCAGAGAGAGGTTGCACAGAGAATTTACAAAAAACAACTCCTAAAGGGCCACAGCTTTTCACTTCTCTTTTTGCCCTCTGAACACTAAATTCAATAGCTGCTGTACAGAAGAATCCTGGCCAGCAGGGACCACTTGGAGAGGATAATCCCCATTCTCCATAGAACATCCCTGGAAGACCACAGAAGGAAAAGAGTATCAGTAAACTGGGAGAAAAAAGGAGGAGAGCTGCTGTGCTGCATGCACTGATAGGAAGGCAAAGGGGAAGACTTTGAGAGAGCCAATCCCTCAGCATCAGCATATCTGGGACAAAACCGTATTCCAATTCAGATCATGCTCCTCTGGGAAACCCCAAACTCTTCTGCAGAGCCTCAAAAAAACCTGTGGCTCATCAGGGGACACTACCAGTGGGACAAAGAACCTCCTCTGACTGTGTATTTTTATGTTTGCATTTCCTAGAGGTGAAACACACATCAGTGGGTTAGGAAGAGAAATACGCAGAGAGATCAGTCTCTTAGACACTGCCCTAACATGGACAATCAGAGTATTTGGTCATTTCCTCACCTGCAGGACACTGCTGACACCTTTCAGCCTGGCTGAGTCCGTAGGAGGGGCTGTAAGTCCCAGGGGGATAAGGATAAAAATTGATTCTAGTTTTCTGAGGGCAACAGAAGCCAGGAGGACAGCGTCGTCTTAGTCCTTTTGAACAGTGAAATCCAGCAGGACAAGGAAAGCATTTGTCTTGACCTGTGAAGGAAATACAGGAATTAAAAGGAACCATGTAATGAAGCGGAAGAAAAATACTGTGTGCACAACTTCCCTCTGCCTGGCTGTGCACTTGAATCAAAAATCTAAATAAAGTTATTCTGTAAGCCCTCCTGCAATAACTGGCCTTCAAACATGTACCTTCTCCCAGAAGCGTTTGATTCAGCCAGCTTCTCAATTCCACTTTACCAGCCCCAGAGTACCTGTAACCTCCACATCTCACCGTTAGATGGCAGGCAGAACAGCAAGGAAATCTGGTTAACTGCTTACTAGCTTTCTGTGCACTGAGCGTCACTGCTACAATCCTAATATATGAGCTGCTGCAGGGGTGAAATATACTCCCCATGTGACACCAGGAAAAAAACCAACCAAAAAATCGCCCCAAGCCTCCTTTCTCTGCACCCACCCCCCCCCATACTGAATGCTCATAATGGCCAGCAGCTATCAAGACATTCTTGGATACAGACAAAAAGTATGATCTGTGTTTCTAGTTCCCCCAAGTCACACTGAAGTTGCAAAGATCCAGTTCCTGACCTGTTGCATTACTGTATTCTCCACTGGGGCAGGGAGAAGGTTTTGCTGAGCTTGAAGGGCAGAAATGTCCTCGAGGACAGAGATCTCCAGTGATGCCATCCTCTGCCTTTGCAGTCTTTGTCCTTCCTGTGCAGTAATAGCCTTAAAGCAGAAAGCATTTGAGTCCTGTCTCCCATTCAGAAACGACTGAATTTCCAAGTAGCTAAAGAAGTTCTGGCTTTGTGTCACCTTGTGCACAAAGTCCTACAGGAGCATCTTAGCCAGAAGTATTGCAGAAAAACCCAGGGGCACAAGGTAGACACCAAGTGGCATCCTAGGCTCCTCTCTGTCCGTTCCAGGTGCCAGCAGGGCATGGCATCTCTTTTGGGTGTGCCGTGCCAGCAGGGAAATAATGTCCTTGTGGGCAAAGACCTCCAAATGGAAGCCCCACCTGAAGCAAGGAAAACAAAATGAATATGGTTTATGAAAGCTTCTGTAGTGCTAAAAGGTCTGAAGCAGTGCAAGATATTCAGTACTCACAGGTGAGGAGCTGCTGGAACCTTGAATGCAGTAATATCCTGGCTGGCAGTGCCCTTCTGGCTCAGTCAAACCAGCCACACTGCAGTACATGCCTGCTGGGCAGGGCTTGCATGAACCTGCCCTGACTACATCTGTGTAAGTTCCCTGCACAAAGAGAGAGAACCAGTGAATGC
The DNA here is from genome assembly GCF_000690835.1 of Fulmarus glacialis. Classification (NCBI taxonomy): domain Eukaryota; kingdom Metazoa; phylum Chordata; class Aves; order Procellariiformes; family Procellariidae; genus Fulmarus; species Fulmarus glacialis. Next base: position 84,467 of record NW_009234961.1, on the reverse strand, counting down.
CCCCTGCCAAGGGACTGGCAGCCTGCTGAAAATTACTACTTGAAAAACAAGTCCATACTTGATTCTTGCCACTGGACACGGGAGAGGCAAGGAACTTCCAGCCAAGCAGAAATGCCCTTTGGGACAATCCTGGGGTGCAGCCAGGCCTGCTTCATTGCAGAATGTACCCTCTGGACAGTCCCTACAAAGAGACTGACCACGGACCTAAAGAGGGAACATAGAAAGAACTTGGCAGATGCAGGGTATTACTGCTTACCACATGAATGAATAAACTTTGCACATTCTACCAACTCCCAGAGACTCCCTACTACAAAATAAACACCCTGAAGCAAATGAACTGCAGTCCAAATGCACAGATTTGTGGTATCTCAATAGCACCTTGCACCGCTAAAGCAGTGGCAGGCACAGCCCTGATCTAAACAGCAGTAAGGCACATGCACATGTTAATTCACCCATGCTAGGCTAAAGCCTCCTCAGCCCACTTCTAAATTTGCACTATGCAAGAAAACTTAAGAAAAACTGCCAAATGAGCTATAGATAACAGTGCTGGACTGATGGATCTGATGTCCTGACCCAAACCTTTTTAGTTCTGCACAGAGTTCTTCTGTTGCCGGGTAAAAGCGAAGGAAGTGGTGATTACCCAGCTTAGGAGAAAACCCAAGTCCCCCTTTTTTTAAGCCGATCACTTACAAATGCCTCATGAATTTCTATTCACACACTTTACAGTTTCCAAGGGCTCTGATGACCCCACAAGTATCTTACACAGTGTATACTAACATACTTACAGGCTGGAAGCTGCCAAGAGGACATGGGTCTGGCTTGAAAGCTCCTGTTACGGAATAATGCCCCTCCATCACCACTGGCTGAAGAGCACTTTTGGTACCTCCTATACAGAAGTAGCCAGGTTTGCGCGGACCTGAGGGAGCTTGGTTATTTGTCCCATCACAATACAGGCTATGTGGGGAAAACCAAAAACCTTGGGTAGCAATAGTTCCTTTTGTCACTGGATAGCACAGTCCCAGTACAAAAAAATCCCTGCAGTCTACCTGGAATCTTAGAGACCTGGTTCCTGTTTGCTTACAGGCCTTGAAAGAGAGTTACAGAAGCTATGTATCACTTCTCAAACACGCTTTTTAAAGACCAAAACCTCTCAGACTCAGTAGCTTTATCCCGGGAAAAATTCTCCCCTCTGCAATCAGGGAGTGGCATCTGCATATACTTCTGAATAAAGATCACACAAACACCCAAATGTTGGTTTTCTTCAAATCTTCTCTGCAGCGTTGGGCTAAAAATATATAAAAAGAAGGGAACTTTGATGGCATTCCCTTCAACTTCTGGACCAAATATGAATTCCAGAGCAGTCTCTTGCTCTGTTTTCCTGCCTTCCTCTCCTGGCAAAACAGAGAGTGAAGAAAAAGTGAAAAATAGAGGGACAGCTTTTTGAATTTGGATTCTCCCAGAGCTTTGGATTCTGTCCCATGGAGATCTGCGACCCCATCCCAGCTGGCCTCTGCCTTCACAGTAAAGCACAAAAATTACAGGTTTTGTGCCACTGAGCCCCAGATGATCTTCCACACACCATTTGTCACGCCAGCATGAAGACATGACCACCTGAAAGTCAGACTGTCCCTCACCAGCCTTAACAAGCTGCACATACTCAATGCACACTCATGGAGAGGTGAAAGCCACCACAATCCATACCTTTTCCTTCAGAATCAGATGTGTAATTTTGGTGTCGTTAAAAGGAACGCAACAGGGTGGTGAATTATACTATCTGGTAATATAAAAAGGACTACCCAATTAGTATTAATGAGAATGTTTAAGCAAGAGCTGCTAGGTCAAGCCATCCTGCGCTATAGACATAACGAGTCTCGACAGAAGCCAGCGAATAGTAAAAGCTGGGGGACAACTCAGACAATTCAAATTCCTTATTGTAAATCTACTGATACAGGTATGTAGCCCTGGAGAATGCAGGTAGCGCATGTGCACTAGAGCCCTGGGAACAGACAGGACTCATCTGCAAGAGGGCTGAAGGTAAGCATGGGCTGCTGTGGCAACAAACTTGAGGGTTGAACAATCCCTCTGCAAGGGGACAGAACTGAGCCATATTCTCCAAAGATGACACTCACCCAGGTGGGCAGTCCAAGCACTCATGGAGGCTTCTCCACCCACTCACGTTGCTGTAAGTTCCCAGAGGACAGGGGATAGGTGAGGGAGAGCCGGGTGGGCAGGATGCCCCAGCAGGACACACATCTCCTGTCACACCATCTGTGGGCAACTGAAATTGGAAAAGGCATCATTCAAAAAAAGGAGTAAACAGGGTTAAAATATTCAAGGCATCATACTGATTTGGGCCCAAGGCAATAAGGAAAAGAAAAACATAGACATACTCTGTTGTACAGAGAACAGACAATACCTACTTTAAGGGAAATGTAGCAAACGCAAAAAGAATAAATATGGATGACCTTTTTACACTAGCAATCCCACTGTGATTCACACTCACTGAACTTTGCACCTGTAGCCTTTTCACCTGGCTACATTTTTAGTTAAGGGGGTGTTAGTGTTCAGAAGGAAAAATACGACATGGTTACACTCCCTTTGAGGGCAGCATGAGTGGTCCTCATGCCATAAACTTGAGTGTGAGCAGTACAAAATTGTGACCCTTGAAGTCACTAGTTTAATAAAAAGCACCGCAGTGGAAAAAAACACCACAGCGGAGCGCAATTAGATAAGGAGGAGAAAAACTTGCCAGGTGACTTACTGGAGTCAAGGCCCTGCCCTGGCAGTAGAATCCAGCCTTACAGGGACCGCTTGGCCCAGTCTGTCCTGGAGCAGCACAGTAGAAACCATGGCGACACGGGCTGCACTCCAAGGGTCCAGACAGCCCCTTCTTGTTACTGTATGTACCCTCTGGGCAGGGTTCAGGTTTAGAGCTGCCTTCGACACAATAAAAGCCCTGCAAAACAAAGCCAGCTTAATACAGCATTTAAGGCTCTTCCATTAAACAGATCCCCACATCCCAGATTATTCCATTAGATAACCAAGAAAGAACAACTCACTGCTGGGCAAGTTTTGGGCTCTGACATGGCAGGAGAGTCACAGTGGTACCCAGGTAGACATGGTTTGCAAGTGTCTTCACCCTCTAGGCTGGAATTATCCCAGAAGCCGCCTGGCATACAGGGGAAGGAGAAAGGGAATCCAGTCCCCGGAGGGCCGTTATAGCCAGGTGGGCAATCCCCCATCTGGAAAGCAAAATACACAGTCAGGCATGTCTTTTTCCAAGTCGGGAAGAGGAATCTGTTAAAATTCAACACAGAAAGATCCAAGCTTCATCTACAATTTGAATAACTTGGCATTTTTTTACTGCAAGAAAATGGGGCAGAAAAGAAGGGAAAGAAGGGAATTCACAGTCTTATCAGTCTTTTCTGACCATGTAGGATAATTATTTTAGGTGAGATTTTTTTAAATAAAATCTTGTCATTGAGACAGGCCCTACACATTGCCTATACAGTTGTGGGGAAGACGCTCCTCTTCCACACTTGGAAAAGAGCTGTAACTGGGATAAGAGTTATCACTTTGCTCTTAAATAAAAGCATGGATTCATCCATGTGGAAGAGAACCCAACTGCATTTTTTACTCTTAATAGAGGCTTCTTTTTTTAACAGCCATTAGTACTTGAAGAGTTCCCTCTTTCCAGAGACAAGACAATCACAATGAAAGATCTCAAAACTCATTAGATACAGAGCAGCACCAATTCCTGACCTTTGAACTCTGCTTCATAGCCTGCATTGACAGGCAGAAGGCAAAGTAAAGACAGAAAACACGCATTAAGCTTGCTCCATTAACAATTGCAGCCTTTGGAAAAAAGTTGGGAGAACCTGGGCTATCCTTACAGGGTGGGGAATTCCTGGAGGCTCGATCCCATCTCTGTAGCAATACTTTCCTGCAGGGCACGCTAAGCATTCACCAGCGCTGCTTAGACCCCTCTGCTCACCATAGGTCCCATTGGGGCAAGGCTTAGCATGCCAGCCTTTGAAATGAAATAGAAAAATGGGTCTCTGACATACTAATATGACTGCTGCATCCCACAAGGCAAACACACAGCAGCCGAAGCTGTGAAAATAGTTCTTCCCAGTAACTGGGAACAAACACTGAGAAGCAACACTAAGAATCTGCTGCGAATGCTGAAAAGATAGTATAACAGAACGGGAATCTAATCCTCTGCATTGTATACAGCGTCTCAGAAAACGTTATCCCAATGTTATGAACAGTTTTATGTAGGGCAAATACTGCTAAGATCTGTGAACACCAAAAGAGTACAGAAATCAGTAAAAAAATTATTATGAAAGGCTCCCATAGCAAGACTAATCCCAGTGCAGACTGTAACTGTACAGCCAACTTGATGAGAGAATAGTGAATCCCAAGGTCCAAAGCAGATTCACTTACAGTATCTCCCTGGGGACAGTAGCATCCTCTTGGGCAGGCATTTGCACTGGCATCTGGAACAACTGCCTGTCCTTCTGGGCACAGGAGACCCGCTGGGCAAATCATGGCAAGGAGCATCACCTCCCGGCTGGTGTGCTCACCAGCACAGTAATGTCCAACAAGACAGGGCAAACAGGAGGCTGAACCTTAGTCCTACAACATGAAAGGCACATGGTTCCACTTCTAGAGCACAAAAGTATTCTTGCACACCTGGCAAGCCACGTTGAAGCACAAAACAAAGGAAACGAATGCAACCAACTCTACAACAGACCCTAGACAAAACAGTCCACAAAAACATGGCCATTGATCAAAGACATCGCCCTTGGCAACTGATGACAGGACCCTGCTCTTATAAAACATTTCCTGCTCAGTAATACTACCAGAAACACAAAGACTTCCCTTTAAAAATTCCATGTAACCGAACCTATGAACAACAAACAGCATGCAATTCAGTGTATTCACCCTGCAGGCAAGAAAGTCTGTGCTTCACAAATAAGAAGCAGGCCCTGTCATTGCCTGTGGATTATCCATGCAAAAAGTTCTGATCCTCAGAATAGTCAATTCAACACCCTTTGCCAGCAGAAGCAGAGAAAAACAGACAAATTCCCCTGTCTGCCTTTGTCACACTGAACTCCAAAGTGCAAACAAGAAATAACCTAGGTCTATTTGCCATACGTAAATCTCCATTCATCATTTATCTCCTCTCCAATCTTCATAAAGGGTTCCAGTGGTAACTACCAATTTGTGCAGTGATAGAAAACTGGCCTGGACAGAGATACTGGGGTCATTTGGCAGGAGAGACAAGCCCGTTTCCCATCAACAGGGAAACATGGCAATTATCACTAGAATTATTCATTACCGTTTTGGGGCAGATAAATAAGAAACAGGCCTTAGCACCTGCTTGTGAGAATAGCTGTGCCACCACTGTTCCTTTCTGTGGCTCCATCTTATTGTTTTACCTTCCAAAGCCAACTGATAGTTTAACTTCATTGCAATCAAATACTTCCTTTTGAGCGGGAGCTAAATACAGGTGTCTGCTCTCTGCCACTCCCCCGCAATACTTAAAACGAAAAAGGTAAAATATATCACGAAAACCCAAAGTATCTACCCAACTACACACTGCCGGACACATGACAGATGTACTTCAGATTGCTAGTGCAAGCCTCTGGAGCAGGAATAACAGCAAGAGCAGTATTGCACATGTGATACTTTTAGCATCATGCCTGGAGCAGCTCCAAACCTGATTGCGTAGGAACATTCCCAGTGCCTTCTCTGAACTAGCACTTTCACTCCTTAGTTGTAGGGTCAGCACAAGTGGCCAATATTGTCTAAAGCACTGTATGCAATCACCCCAAATACTCAGACCTCATCATGCAAGGAGATGGGCTCATTCCAATGCCTCCTTTGAGGCACTCAAAGCCTCAAACCTCCCCTTGAAGCTCCCCTTCCTGCCAAAATTCAGTCCTTATGCTGAACAGATGCCAGGATAAAATTATTGCTACTTACCGAGAAGTTGCCAGCACCACATGTTCGAGGAGTAACAGTGCCAAGCTCAGGGCAGTAATACCCTCCAGGACAAGGGATGCAGTCTGCAGCCTCTTTTGCACCATGTTCCATGTGATAGGTTCCACTGCAGGAGAAAATACAACAGAAGGGAGAGTCACAAACAGCAGCGAAGTGACCAAGAAAAGGACAGTGCACCTCTGGTCTGCATTCTTAGTCTTTTGTAGAGAGGAAATCTACCATTTCTGGAGCCAAGAAACTGCCTGATTCCGAAAAAACTCGCCTGGACCACCCGGTAACATGCAAGGTGAAAGGAACTTGCAAACATTTCTGGTGCAGAAAGATATTACTTAAAATCAGAAGTGTTCTGAAATGCCATGTAGAAATATTTTCTTTCGTACCTGCATGGGTCAGAGACCCACAACTACCGCAGCCTGTCTAGTGTACTTACACTGGGCACAGAACTGGCTTGGAGGTCCCACTGGTGCAGAAAGCTCCTGCAGGGCAGGCAGCACAATCTTCCACTCTGCCATTTCCCAGCCTGGTACTGTAAGTTCCTGCAGGGCAGGAGTACTGTGTGCCCCTCCATGTACCTTTCCAAAAAAGGAGGCGAGAACCACCCTAATTCTTAATACAGCCTTAAAGACAGAAGGCAATAAGGCCCCCTGTTCTTCATTGCTATTAAGTATTTACATGAGTTACATGTAAATACGTATTTATATATATAAAAATTACCGCTCACAACTCTGAGAGCAACAACAACAACATCACCATTTATCAAATATTGCAGAATCTTTGCAGGAAGTTTCAAATGTAGAATTGTGTTTGTACTAGACACTTGATTGTGCATTTTAATTCTTTGCAAATTAAGGGAAATAGAATGATGACACCAACGTGCTCAGTTCAAACAGTATAGATTTGAAATATTGACTATACAGAAGGGACAGTTTGCTATCCAACTTCACACTGAAATACTTTGGTGCAAAAAACATGCTGATAAAGTCGGTGTGTGACTTTACGAGAGTTCACAAAATTTCCGATGACAGAAGTAAACTAAATCTCCTTCATTCCTGTGAAAAGCTGTCTACCTTGAGGGCAGTAGTGCCCTGAGCTGCACATCCCAGTAGGGATACAGGCTCCTCCTGCACAAAACCAGCCGGCAGGGCACGGAAAGCACTCCTCTTCTGAGGTTCAGGCTTGTCCTATTGCTCCAGGTGCCTGGGGCACACTTGTGCTGCATTGGGTGCTTTGTGCCTGGTGGGCAGTAGTAACCAGCTGGGCATGGAGTGGGAGGTTTCTGTTTCCCCCCCGTTCCTGTAAGCAGAAAGACAAATTTAAGAGAAGCAGCATAGCCTAATGGGTAGCATACTGGCTTCACGCAATCCAGTTGCCTCATTCCGTTTTCAGCTCTGCTGGATGACCCCAAGTTAAGTCTTCTCCTCATTTTACGTCTCTCCTCTATTTAAAATGGGATAACAATAATTACTTCCTCTGTTGATGAGAGGCTCTATCACAGAACTGGTTACTAAAGCAATTATTCTTCAACTCAAGTATCCTGCATGGCGCCCCTGCCCAAAGCTGGCATAGGCATTAAAGTGAAGAGGCCACCAATAAGCTAAAAACTTCGAAGACTATGAAAACTGGCCACTTACAGGTCATGAAGTTAAAACAGCAACCATGGGTGGCATAAAGAGAAAATTTCAGAGTAAAATAAAAATCAACTTGTCCAGCGGGCACAGCAGGTTCTGCATTAATACCAAAGGGCAACTTCTGCCCATTTACCATCATTGTCATACCTCACTGACCTGTTCTATTACTTACTGGTGGGCTCTGTGATACTGAGTACTGATGGACACACTTCGCTTTGTCACAAAGCCACCTACCTCTCAACACAGACAAATCCAGCGGGGCATGTTTCACACTAGGACTTATCAAAGAGGTTGAAGTCATTGTCAACTGTTCCTGGAGGACAGGCGTTGCTGGGAAAATGAGGGCTGGATGACCCTGCTGGGCACACCTACCTAACAAAACACAGCAGGCTAACTGGGATGAATGTTTTGATGCAAGAGGGAGACAAACTCTGTGCCCTACCAGAATATTAGGATGAATGCTGCAGCTGGGAAAAAGCTGAAGCACTTGAAGCTGTGGCTGACAGCAATATAACTGACAACCAATAATGCAGAAGTACTGAAAATGAAACACTGTAAACGGACTGGTTGTGTCATACATTTTTCACCAAAAGAAAACTGGGTTATTCAGCCAGGTCACGTTGTTCATAACCATGGGATGTGTGGCCGGGCTTCACTCTTGTCTATTTTTACCACCTATTCTGTGGCAGTAGCAGGCAGCAGTGCCTCCCACCAGAGCAGCCTATGCCACACTGATTTACCAGAAACCGCAATAAAATCTTGACATAGCAGAGGATGCCACCTGCATCTCCCTATGCACAAAGCAGAAACAACGGAGGCGAAATATATGCACAGACATAAATAGAAGCAGAGAAAACAACCAAGGCTTACCCTGGTAAGGACTCCGCATGAGGCTGGGCTAAGCCAGCCTGAGTACAAGCTCTCCCTGCTGGGCAGGCTCTGCAATCAGCGGCTTCATCCTGTCCTTGGAGAGGATTGTATGTACCTGGCTGGCATGGGACTGGATAACTTGCTCCAGCAGGACAGAAATACCCAGCAGGGCACTTAAAACATTATCCAATTCCTAAACAGAGAGAAGATATTTAAGGTCCCAAAGGGAGCACTGACCTGCTGACAAAACAGACGGTCCTACAAAATACGATTCCTTTGCTTTCACCTACAGCAAGAAAGTATGACAGACGTTCATTCGTACCAACAATAAAGTTACTGCAAAGCCAGAAGGTGGTGGTATTGGATTAGCTGAATGTTACTGTGGTTGAGTGGCTGATGGAAGCAGTAAAACCATCTGGACTGTGTTCTGAGCCGATAATACAAGAAATAAGATACATTTAAAAATAAACACACTCTGATGCAGGTATATTTAATAATCACAACGCTTAGGCCTCAGCTGTAAGAGAACCTGGGGTTTCCACAAAAGCTGAGCTGTTTCCGTGTTCGCATTCTGAATACAGAGAGAGATGCGGGTTTCACAGACTGGAGATATACTCAGTACAAACACACGGATACCTGCTTGAATGACAACCAATTCAAGCTGTGATCATCTCTAAAATCCCGTGTGTTAAACAAAAGATGTTTGCATTGTAACTTAAAGGAACGCTAGTAAGATCAATACATAATAAAACAATGATCTCTTACTGGTGTTACCATGTTCAGAGAGTGCATCGCATTACAAAATGTCCCCAAACGTTTAACTTAGTGAAAAGGAAACACAAATTTAGCACAGGAGTAGTTGCTCTCCTCCTGAGTCATGCCTTTCAACAGCACAAAGCAAATAGAGCAATTCAGGGGGAAGGGAAAACACTGGCTGATGATGATGGCTCCCTGGAGTACTTCCAGGTTGAACCCCTGCTGCCTTCCAAATGCTTGTCAAGACAAGGCTCAAGCGTACTAGTGTGTATGTGCCTCTGCAGGCTGGAATAGAGCCTTACAGCACCCCCAAAATAATCGGGATTTATTCAAATCTAGGCTTTCCCCTCCACAGATTGAAGGCGTAGGTCCAGAGTAGGATTCCTTGTGGTGCAAAGCAAGTTTAAGGGTCATCTCTCCCTCTGCCTTCCACACGTTTGCTCATTCCCACGCTTCAGAAAAATCTCATCATTTCCCCCTTACATTTACTCCACGTGGCACGGATGAACACAAGCTTCAAAAACCTCAGTACAACGAAGATTTGAATTTCTAAAGACTAAAATTCCACAGCTCTGAGCACAGCAACTGCATCAACACACCTGAGGGGGGCTGCAACCTCATGGAGCTGTGGGACCCTTTAAAAATTGCCTTAAGCTGACAAAAGCTTCATGATGTGGATCTGCACCTCTAGCAAACCCAGTGGGACTGCCATTTTATATAACCAGAATCCATACCACTTGGCTATAGAGACATAAAATTTCCATTTCTTGCCTGACTTTCTGGAGATAACGCTTCCCTTTGGAGTTCAAAACAGACTTAATAGCGTGGCTGCCTGAACACTTTATACAAGATCAATCAGGGTATGGATTTACAGCATATTATCTATCCTGCAGGACCAGGCTAGCCCATGTACTTGCTGTGCAATAAATGTGATGCAGACAAACTTGGTTTCACTGGGGGGTAAGTCTGTCACACTTAGCACGCTGTAATGCAGATGGTGGACACTGGCTAATACCGTATGAGCCATCATCTATCTCACGGTAGCATACTTGAAATATTCTATGGCTTGTCAGAGTTTATTCATGCATCCCGTGCCTATTTTGCAGCAGGCGCTGTCCTACCTTTGCCAAGTGTTCCTTAGGAGACTTGACAACATCATATATAAAGTAGTACAGGCACAGCATAACAGCTTACATTATTAAACCGAAAGAGTTTTTAAACTCTAATTTACTTTGCAGCTTCTACAGTGTTTGTTCAGATGCCACTGGCCCTGTCTCTTGAATTTTGCTGTCTTGATGAGATGTGAGGTTTGTTCCTTGCTGTATCATGTAAATGCACTTCTGGTTTTAATTTCAGAAGTGGGCGGAAAGCAGCAATCTCCTAGACTTAGCTGGTGAATAAAAAAAATCATTCAACAGTCAAGATGCTTTAGCAGCTGAGTCATTTGCTAGAAAAAAAATTATCAAATAGAAAAATATATGGCTTGATTTAAAGGAGGTAATTGTTTTCTTAGCACATGTACCTCTCCGAGGGGAAGAGCCCAGCAGACGTAAAGGGAGACTGAGAAACTGAACTCCAGGTTTTCTGCTCCTAGCAGTACACCTGGTGATTTGTGACCCTGGACAAAACATTCTGGGCCTGGGCCAAAGTTTACTTTAGTGAATTGAGTTCATTCCTTGAATCTCCCTCTGACTCTATTTTCCCATTTGTACAGCACTGTTAAGGAGAAAGAGGCATTTCTTTATACCATTGTGAGAGACACTGAGGTACTCTGAAATGTTCAAGAACAGGCAGAGCTAGCCTCAGCAACATGTGATTATGTAGCAGAAAGCCAGGTCTCCCTTGCCATGTCTAAGCAAAGATTTAGTAGCAGAGAAGAATTTAGCAAAGCTCTATTGTTCTGTCCTTTCAAATTAATTTATCCGTTACTAAATTGCAAAAATCTAGTCACTTTCAACAGGTTTCCCAATCATTAGTGTCACTCTGTCCTACCGTATGCAAAACAAAGTTCTACTGATTTAGAAAATCAAGCTAAACCAAAAATATTTAGAAGGAAACATCACAGAAAATAGAGCTGGAAATCTGTGGAAACCTTGTGCCCACCTCCCTGCATGCATTTCAGAACACTATATGCTGTTTCATCTACTCGGCACTTTAAAAACTCTTAAGGGCAGGGGTTTTACAGCTTCTGAAAGTATAAATTCCAGTGCTTTTTTACTGTTAAAATAAAAAAAGTTTTGCCTAATCTGTAACTTAATTTCCCCTTGCTGCAAGAATGGGTTGGGGACCACTGTGATTGAATCAAACACATACAAATAAAGAACCCCTTTCGCAAAGGGAAAGTGTATGGTCAACTTACTTTAATTATGTTACTTCTCTGTTCCACTCATATAAGAGCTTGAAAATGAGTCTGCGTTACAGCATAACACGTGTCCTCAAAGTTGACTAATAGCACGAAAAAAAGTGTCTCACATGGAAAGCTGACATCGTTGAATAAGCTTTAACAACAGGCCAGTTGCTGACTTTGGCTTCACAACTGACCTGCTGGATGACTTTAGCACATCATTTTAGATTGCTCCTTGATTTTCTTTCCTTCTACTGAAAGTACAGTAATCACCTTTTCCCTCCATTGCAACTTCTTTGAAATCTCTGCATAGGGCAGATATCTAAATACCAGGGGGTCCACATCTCTAAAGGCAGTTCCAACGAAATAAGTGGATAGTAAGGACTTCTGGATGTAACAGCTCTGTAATTCCTGAATGCTTCACCACAAATCTGGTGACTTGTAGGAGATTCCATGGGTGTTCCTTTCATCCAGAGCCCTAGGATTGCCAGAGCCTAGTAAGTACTGCAACTGCCAGCCCCTTTCGTAAGAATGTACTTAACAACAGTGTGATTTACTATGGGAATTATTACCCCCATTGTCCAAAATGAAGATCTTTTATGACACAGACCTGGCAAGTGTCAGGAGCTGCTGCTAGGTGTGTGAAGTCCCTCTTTGGGCTTGAAACTCCCTGCTGGGCATGGAGGGACTGCAGGACCATCAGAACAGAAGTGACCTATAGAGAAGAAGAAAATAACACGTGGTTCAGAAATGACATTCTGGACAACTCAGGCTCGGAGTAGAGTGGCGATGGGTCTCTTGCATGCTGACACGTACGTGCGTGCGTGTTGCGGGAGGCAAACGGGAAAGTACAAGTATTTGCTGGCTAAATCGTATCAGGGTGTATGAATGTTGCACCCTGAAGGCAGACATGAATGTGCTCTGATCTGACAGAATACAAACCATCTCCGAAGTAAAAACAGGAGAACCAGTTGTGTCAGCACGGTACTCAGTCTGAACTAATACACTGTCCAATTGAAAAGGACTTATTAGCACAAACTCAAGGCAAAGCTAAGGCGGTAGTAGTGTCCTAAAATAAAACAGGCGTTAGGCAATACAGCACTACGCAGTTTCCCAGAGCCTATTTAAGCTTTGTGCGCTCATAAGCAGCGAAGTCCAGGATGGTCCCTGATAAGCTGGTATGCTACCGATGAAAACAGCCTAGAACCTGCATAAGATTGCTGGCTGGTACGTGCACTTTCTTTACTTACACATTAAAAGGGTTTTATACCTAATGGCAATGAGATGCCAGATCCACTTAAAGGAACGGAAAGGAGGCCATTACAGTAGGCTGCGTTTCAAACAAGTCTTTCACAGCAGCGAGCAAAATCGAGTAATAGGTGAAGTCAAAGATGGATAAGCCTCATCCGTTCATGTCTGTCCATCCCTCCAATTCCAACCCTTTTACTCACTAAATCAATATATGTCAGCAGCTAAATTGTCCTGCACTGGGAGCAAGGGCTATCTGGAGGACGCAAGGGAACCTGCTCCAGAAAAGACATTTTAAGATGTTTAAAGCATCTTTCAAAAAACTTTCAAAAGGTCACTGCATTAGATAGACAAAGGATTTTCCTGTGTTTACACTGAGAAAAGACAAAGCTCAAGAAGCACAGGGCAGAAATCCAGGAGCAAAGCTTTCTACTAGAGCTAACCAGCAAAAAATAAAAAGAAAGCTCTGAAACTCAGTAATGTTTTCAAACTTCAACTATTCAAGTTTACAAATCGTTATAAGCATTTATGGCAAGTTGTAAAAAAAAAAAAAAGGGGGGGAGGTTTACAAAATTTTACATTTTTTTTCTGGGTTTGCTTAATTTTGAATAAATATTTTCCTCAAGATTTAGAATTTCAAAAGCATTTCAGTCAGCTCTTGTTTGTTGACGGCTGCCATTTAAATGATTGACTGTTCTTTCATCCAAGAACACGTTCATTTCAGGAATACAAACAAAGCTGCTGCGAAGACTATAAATTGCTCAGTTCTGCAATATAAGCAGAGATGTATGGACACCACCAATGAAAGAAAACAGCAGGTCACTTACTTTATTTAAAAGCAGCACATTACAGATAGCCCAAATCTTTCATGTTTTGGAAATTTTGACAAGATTTGAAAAATAAATTCTCATGGATTTCCTGTCTAACAATGTTTTTCTTTCGTAGAACTGAGCTGGCAAAGAAAATTCAAACATTTAATATGTCATGACATTTTTTTAATTCAAAACATACAATGAAATTTCAAGCTAAGTATCCAAGTTAGTTTTATTAGTTAGCATCGTTAGAGTTAATTGTTCTCTCTTTCTCCTCCTATTCTTCTGCTCTCTCCAAGATCATGGGGGTAAAAGATCAGCTGAAGTGTTCCTGCTACTGCTCTAAGGACCACATTCCTCTCCCCAGTTCAATACACCATCTTTCACTTAAAATCCTTCTGGCAGTTGTACATTTAGTGATGAAATGCTCATATCCAGCTAGAATTAATTACTCGTTCCAAGTAAGATTTTGTAGAATGTGATTATCAAATGCTTTACTAAACTCCAGATGGATATTTGAGGAGTGATATAAAAAAAAAAAAAGAAAAAAAAAGAAAAAAGAATTTAACTGTGGCATGAAAGCACCACTGCTATGTTGAAATGTATTGCTATGTATCAGCATAGCAATGACGCTTCATTCACACGCACACAATACTAAGTGCACAGATTCTATATAATTAAAGTCAGTCAATCCATGGAAAAGAATGCTGGGAATCCTCAGGCCTCTCCTGCTTGTGATGGTATTCAACTCCTTACCATCTAAGGGCTTTGCAATTGGGCTGGATGACTTGTTCAGATTTAAAAACACAAGAGGGACAAATTTTAACACTGAAGCATTGAATTTCATCTGAATCATGGGATGCTCTGTATATATTTAACCTGCTGATCATCTACTTGGAGATTTTCACTTGCTCTCTCTCCAGGTTTTGTGGTTGATACACTGGAGGTGGAACCTGACTGCAGCCTTTGGGTTATATTGCACTATAAACAATAATAATACAGTAGCAAATCTGTCACTCTAAAATCCATGCTCTAACATGCCCATGTCTGTTCACATGTTCAAATGTTTGGTAAGTACAATTTATAAATATTTCCTTAAGTCCAAAGAAGCCAACGTTTCCTGAATTTTTTTTTATGGAGCCATGATTAGTTCTCCCTGGCCCTCTATAGAGCACAGAAAGTGCGATATGATATACATCCCACAAAACCACCATCACTTCCCATGTATGACTGACCCTGTGAGAGATGAATTATTTGCTATTCACACCTAACCCCAGGCACTGGAAATAAGAGAACTCCTCTGCTCTATTCTCTCACCTGTATATTATAACTGGATCTAAACTACTGAGATTTTGGTCTAGCACAATCTCTTTAGCTACTCCGTTTCTCCTTCTAGTGGACCACATGCAAGTTACTCAGAGTACAGGAACTCTTAATTATTTAATAAGAGGGATTCTAATTACAGACATTTGAATCAAGTTACTGGGTTTAGTGACTCTGCAGGAGGCACCTAGAGCCTTTCATTAAACAGTTCATCTTCACATGCAGTACAGGGCTTACAGGAGAGAGAAAAGCTTGGTAGGACTGCAGATCGCAAACTGCATTCCTGTAGTGACATTACACAACCTTTCACAAAATTACAGCTCCATCATGCTCTCCCTATAAGGCCTTTTTGCTAGAGTTCAGGTGGGCAAGGAAATGTGAATTAAAGTCTGAGGGTATGTGGAGGGAATTATCGGCGATATTGCTGCTACCTGTAGCACCAAACTTTTCCTATTACCAAATACTGTATTGAAGAATGGAACGGAATTTATGTGGAGGGCCTCGGAGGAATACCAAAGCACCACACTTTATCACAGGAAACAAGCACAACAGAAAGCTAACTTTGAGCTACAAAATCCTCACTAGGCTTGTACTCATTCTCTGGGATGTATAAGGGACATGCCAGGATTTTAATGCTGCAGAAAACTCTCCCTTTATGGGGAAACTACACCAACTGGCCATTCAGTACTAGAACAGCTTAACCTGCACTCTCACTGAAGAGTGGCAGGCTACCAGCCTGGGCAAATGCAAAGCTTTGGGTTTTTGTATCAGGATTATTCCCAAAGAGCAAACACTCACGGAATGCAACTTAAGGTGGCTTCCTGAGTTACTCCATCATTTCCTTTAATGGATGTTTTTGGCTAATTAATCACGTGAAATGACAATCTACGCCTGTCACAATTTCAAAAGGTAATCGGTTTGCAACAAAAATATAGTCCCTCCTAGTCCGTTCCCCTGCTGCCTAATTCTGCATCAGCACCTCAGTGAGGGATTCCTAATGCCTACAGTTGTCACCTGGGAATACAGCATCCACTATAAATGGGTATTTGTGATGGCCAGTGAATCAAGGTCCTGAAGTGGCAAAAGCTGTAACCGTGTGTGAATCAATTTTACAGATGATCAGTTAAAATCACAGAGTGAGAGCACTGCTTTCTGCGTGGAAAGAGAAATCAAAAGCTTCCCTCGTTGCTCAGGAACACTTGCGCATTCAGACATACTAGTTTATGTCCCATACCGCTCCCATAAACCCAGCAAGTGCGATGACTATCAAAACCAGTTTTGATTATCGGTGTTCTCTCGTTTTCATTCTCTGCTTTTCATGAACTCTTCTAAACGGCATCTGCTTTATCTCAGGAATTATTTTTTAACCTCCAGTTTTCCTGTGACACAAGGAGCCTCCCTCTGTTCCAATATTGCCAGCTAAGTTTTACCAGAGCAAAAGGGCATTTCAGTCTCCTCAAGTTCCATGTTGTAATTAGTACAGAAGATGCTCGTGGGATGTACTTACCTGCTGGGCAGGGCTGGCATAGCAGAGTGTCTTCAGTTGAGAAAGAACCAGGAGCGCAGGTTACACAGCGAGTGCGGCTTGGATTTGGCTGCTGACGGGCCAAACAATGCTAAGGGGAAGAAACACAGACTCATACCACCAGCAGTCTAATGGCCATTGCTGTCCAAAGCCGCATCCCAAAGAGACCTGAGTCAGGAAAAAGCCCAGTACTGCATTCTATCTCGTGCTTCCTCCTTCTCTGCCCTCCCCTCCTTTCCCAGCACTGCTTCAGCTCTATTCTCCAGGGACAATTTCTAGAAGCAAAAATGGTACTTCAAACTCCAAGCTTCTTTGGGTCCTCAGCTGAGGGTTTTAGTGGTGGCAGACGATCTGAGCACTAACATTCTCACAATTTAGATGAGAAATATTTATTTCTCAGGCCACTTGTGGAAGGTCTTAGATCTACTATACCACTGAAGTGTTTTGAATGCTTTTCTTTGACGAAGAAAGGTCCGTATCCTACTATTAAACCAGGAAAGCTTGTCTTCTCTTGACAGTACATTCATGTTCAGGCCCTGCCTGTCTGGAAGAATGAAAATTTGCCCTTGGAGAATACCGTGCCCATTCTGTACCTGTCTGCTCCATCCATCTGGACAGACGTATCTCTCTGGACATTCCCGACACTCCAGTTCTCCCTCTGGCGAATACTGACCAGGACTGCAGCTCCTCTGCACACCTCTATGTGGATCACATGAATAGCCATCTGGACAGGCATGGCACCCAGCTCCACTCTCTAGGCTGAGATAGCCATTTGGACAAACCTGCAGTGAGATCACAAAGAGCATCAGATCCACAGAAACATATTCTTTGCATGAATAATGTAAAACAGCAGTTTCAGACATCCTCAAGTCAAGTGCCAGAAAGAAAGGATCTTGGATCGTTTTCAAAATCTGGCCTATGTACTCTTGAGAGCTCCCAACATATGCTTTTTAGTGTCAGTGCTGTACACAACGAATAGAAGGAGTGCTGCTTGCTGTCTACCTGGAAGGACAACCTGCTTTCTCTGAGCCAAATCAGAGCCAAATACAGTGCAGGAATTTCCTGAAAAATTTCAAAGCAGACTGCAAAATCAGGGAAGAAGCCTGAAATCAGATGATTCAAAATACATGGGAGTAGAGGCAAAAAGTGCTACTTCACCTGCTTGCTCTCTTCCCCTGTCCTTCAGCTTACCTGGCAGGCTGTGATGTCTGCTTGACCAGTAAGTTCATTGGCCGTTCGCAGCGGGCATTTCCTTGGCGCTGCCTGACCCCCAGGGCAACTGGATCAAAAATAATGAAGTTATAAAATTACAATTCTTCCACTTCTTTGGAATTCCATCCCCTACCAGCCAGTATAGGTGGTGTGTAGAAACAGAACATCCCCCTCCCCATCTGCTCAAACAAATGCTCTTTTAGCCACAGAAGCATGGATTTAAATCAGATCCCTCCAGAACCTCAGAGGGTTCTAACACATATATAGGAGCCCAAGGTGCATTGCTTGGATTGCACAGGCAAGGACAGAATTTGCAGCAGGAGATGGGGCAACCTGACCTTAGGGTTCACGACAGTCTGTACAAAACCTGTCTTTCGTAATCTGGTTTGAGATTGTGTCTGAAAACTCCACAATGACCATTTCTACTTTCATTTGAAGTGAGCCACATGTGGCAGAGAAAGCAGTCTTAATGATTTTCTTCTAAGGAACAGAGCATGCTAAGTGATGATACACCAGAGGTTCAGGACAGCTTTCCAACTGGAAGTGGCTCATTGAGGGCTTGCTTGCAACACAGCCCCAGGTTGGCTGATTGGAAAGCAACCACCAACCCCCTGCAACTCACTGTTCTTTGTACCCAGACTTCTCTGTTCTCAGGTTATCACTCTGTGCCCAGCTTACGTGACATTTTCTGACTGGCACGTCAGTAAGTAAGTAGCCAGGACACAGAATGAATTTTCCAGGGGAGGATTCCCTGCACTGGGGGCCAAAGACACCTTGTATTCTTCTTTTAAGCTGAGAATCGGCCTAGATTTTGCTGCTGCTACAAATACAAACAACATTCCTGCCCCTCCTAAATACACACTACACAAAACACACAAAGACACAATGCACAAAATCTGTCCTAAGTAATCTCAAAGGGAATCTGATTTTGTACATTCCCTGCAAAGACAGAGACTGTCACACTTTACTGAGACTATCATGCTGAAGAACAATCACTCCCATTTACTTCAAGGTGCTGCTACAAATACAAACAACATTCCTGCCCCTCCTAAATACACACTACACAAAACACACAAAGACACAATGCACAAAATCTGTCCTAAGTAATCTCAAAGGGAATCTGATTTTGTACATTCCCTGCAAAGACAGAGACTGTCACACATTTTACTGAGACTATCATGCTAAAAAACAATCACTCCCATTGACTTCAAGGGGAGCTGTCAGTGCCAATTGCGGCAAAAAGCCCTGGACGGCATTTTAAGTCAATGATAGTGGTTCTCCTGGTCAGCTGATTATTCATCTATAAGGGACTGGCACTACACTTTGTGCCCCACCTCCTGATCTGCATCACAAGATAGCTCTCAAAATATTCTCAACGTAAAAACGATGTCCCAAACATTTAACTTTCTTATTGCAGGAGTATAAGCGCTGAGCAGTCTCCTTACTAGAAACCCGTTGGACATTCCAAGCAGTTGCCAGCTGCGTAGTAATGTCGCTGCCTGCAGTCTATGAGACGGTGGGTCTGGCAGTCTATGCTGCAGTCTAGTGAGAGGGAAAAGGCCCCTAAAAGAAAGCAAAAGTAGTTAAGTTTAAGGTACGAGGGACAAACATTCAAGACTCCAGGCTAAATGACCAGTTATTATTACACCATGTGTAATACCTGCACAGTTTTGTCACTGGTGTTAATGGCAGTAGTACTACTAATACAATAATTTTTACAATTAGTAACAATGCTTTGCCTTTATAGAGAAGCAGTGTTTATGAATGGGACGCAGCATCCCACCAGTGTAGTGACTAAAAAAGAAACAGGAAATATTATAAGCCTGTCTTGATAAGAAGGAATCTGAATCAGAAAATCTCACGTTCCACAGTCAAATCAGCTCCTTGTTATCTTTATTACTGTTACACCTACATGAATTAGCTGACTTCTCAAAAACACACAGAGTGTACCAAAGCTGGAAATAAACCTAACTTTTTGGTTTTTCCACTCATCAACACTATTTCCCTATCCATTATCACATTCACTCTTAAGCTTTGGTGGCTAAAATTAAAGAAAGGTTTCTCTTCCAGAATTAAAATCTGTTCCCTTAAAATTTCTAGGTAAATATTCTGAGCACAAAATTCTGGGGGAAATCCCAATAAGCTTTAGATAAGCATCCCGATTTCAGATGCTTTATCAAACTAAACCAGCTACGCTCTGTAAGTAGCAGAGAGCCTTTTCCATGTCTTTATCGTCTTTTGAAAAGGTCACATTTTGTTTGCCAGAAAGTTGACAACTTAAGTTTTCAAGAGAGTGCAAACAGCACAGTCTGATGGAAAGAGCCAAGGGATGGTACCGTACTGCTGTGTAATCTCAACCAAGATACTTCATCTTTCTCTACTTCAGTTACCCAGTCTACACAGTCAAGGCAATTTTACCCATCCCTCTTTAGGAAGTCTCTTGACATCATGTTCTATAAGAGAAAGATGATTAACACTCGACAAAGAGTAAGATACCTGAAACCTGAACTTAAAGAACGGAACGAACCCTGAGTTTACTATTTCTCTTTTTGCATTTCTTATTTTCATTTTGCAAGCCTATTAGATTTAGATTCTAGTACGCCACGGTCCCAATGAATTTCTTTGTTTTGAAAAGTGAGCTTCACTATGGTAACCGCAAGGATTTCACATGAAGTTCCTTACAAAGGGCTTCTCTGTGTGCCTGTGCAACAAAAAATGAGTGTGCAGGGTGGGGAGGAGAGTTCCAGGTTGTTTTTTTTTTTTATCTGTTCCATATTCAAATAAGCACCTTGGTATTATTATTATTGTTACCCGGAAACACTGACACATTCAATTTTTTTCTGTCTTTAGAAAATTAAAACCTTTTGGTGAATGCATCCCCCCACCTTCTCTACCTTTCTTCTCCCCAAACGAATTCCTAAAAAAGATTGTGCTTTTGAAAGAACGGCAGCCACACTCATCGGTTTATAACCAGAATGAGCTAAACAACTGCCATCTCTAATACCTTATAGCTTTCAGAAGGTAACAGTGTCAGCACCAATTAAAAAAAAAAACAAAAACAAAACAAAAAAGAAGGCTGCCTGTATGAGAAAGATACGCACTCACCTCACAGGAAGATCCTAAGGCTACAGAACAAAATCAGCCAACTCAAAGCATCAGCCATGGGGGTTAGGAAACAGTTCTTAAAAAAAATAAAAGCTCAGAGCTCACGTTTAAAGTGTTTCTTGAGCATCTGGTGCTTGCCTTTGTTGAAGCCCAGTGTAACCAAATGCCTCCCAGGTAGTCACTTTCCAATGCAGCCTGAAGTGAAATGAACACCGAGCTGCAGAAAGAAAAGATGGCCAAAGAGTTAATTCCATCGAAACTCCCTGCAGCACTACTGATGCTAAAAAGTGAGAAAACTCATTTAAACGTGAGATAACGTGTATCTTGTAAGCATCCACTAGGCAGGGAGCTCGACAGTATACTTGTCATCATCTTGCAGATCTGTCTGGCTGCCCAGCAAGATGACCCCATGAAAAGGACCCCACAGGGTCACAAATTTCTTCTTTTTCTTCAACACCTAGGTGAAATATTCCGTTTGCCGGCTATTTGTTCTGCAATTTTAGGTTCTTCCTGGAATTTAAAAACCCAGACGAACTCTTCCTAAAACAGGATTCTCCCTTGTAATGTCTGCTATCCACTAGCTAATTTTTCCTTTTCCAAGATAACTCTCTGATGATGTACAAGGCTAAATTTCATCAAAGCAACAGCAGTGCTGGGGAGCAAACAAAAATCATAATTCTACTGCAATAGTAAACAAGCAGATCGTATCCTGAAGCCATTTCATGAATGTGCAACTTCAGAACAGATTTCTTTCTTTTTCAACACGTTCTCGTACTTTTAAAAATAACACGAAAAACACAAGGTTCGGTACCCGCTCCAACGAAGATTGTAAAGAGAAGATCTTTTTTCCCTGTAAGTTACAATACCCTTCCCTACAACTTCCTGGAAGCCAGAGACCGATGAGGGCTTTGGAAATGGTTTGATTACCGGCACTAGGAAAGAAGAAAGCTCTTCTGTCTTCCAGATTTCACACTGACATAATTCCAGTCCAGAAGCCAGTCCAAGGTTAGTTGTTGGCTCACATGAAATCATTGGGGAGCTCTTCTGTCCGAAAACCAAATAGATCCTCCTTCTTCCATGCCACTGGAGTGTCTGTAAAGAAACCTGTACAGCTATTGACGTGTCTTCTCACTTTTGCAAGCCTTTCAGAAGGCAACTGAGGACAACTGCAGAGGTCAGTGAAAGCAAAGCTCCTGTTGGGAATGTAGTCCTGCCACGCACACCAGGAATTTTCATTCTATGGCCACCTAACTTCACTTTCTGAAAAACGATCCTCACAGTTTGGACCAGAACATAAAGTGCATGTTATCCTTGAATTGTTCAAGTCCCCTAATGGAAGATTATGTCAGCGCATCCCTAGCCAGCAGGGAGCAGAAGCTCTAACCATCATGGCTGAATGTCTACAAAGAAGCCTCACGCCTGTCTTCCTAACTAGCAAAGCACCATCTGTTGCACTTTATAAAGTCTGTAATTAAACTCCTCCAGTAGAACTCGGATGTATCTGTTTCTTCCTATTCTACAAACAATTCCTAGAAATCTCTGCAATTATCTTATGTTACAGACAAGAATTGCCAATTAAAACCTAATCAACACAGTGTAAAGACAGGCACCAGGCCAAGTGCTTCTAATTTTCTTCCCATTTTCGACCTGCTTGTCCCTTGTACTTCATAAAATTCAGAAAAGATGGAAGATGCAATAGAAGGCAGAAAAGATAAGAAAACCAGTTAAGATTCACTTTGTCTCATTTCCAGTTCACTAATTAACTATGGAATTTTCAGTTTTATGCAGAGATAACTCACAGGTCAAATTCACCCCTGTGGTATATGCTAGAGTAAGGCAGAGAAGGATCTGCTATTTAACTGCAGTCTCATTTGAGGGATGAAATACTGACCTCACGTTCAAACACGGTCCTTCCTCTGATCAGCCGAACTGGAGCTCTGAGAAGGTCAGTGACTTGCTTTATCTCACGCACCCTGATAATATAGCACGAAGCCATTGAGGCTTCCCAATTCTGAACTCTAAACCTCTCGAAGGTCAGTGACTTGCTTTATCTCACGCACGAAGCCATTGAGGCTTCCCAGTTCTGAACTCTAAACCTCTCAAAACAGGTTCATGACATCCACTGGATCCACAGCAATTTTGAATGAGCCCACTTCCACTGTCTCTGCCACAGTGACTCCTGGTGTTAACAAAAAGAAGAATCTGGCCTGATGTACTTCTCTTCAAGTGCACTGCCACAGAAACGAACTGCTGCGAGAACAGCAGAATAACCTGGGACTCGCTCCAGGACACTGCGATTTACTTTCATACAGCAGTAGCATCATTCATCTGAAATATCACAAAACCCTGCACAGTTTACACTGATAGTAAGCCATAGCTATCTATTCCTGGCTATAAAGAAAACGGAGCCTTGCTATTATTTCATCCTCTTCTGTCAAGAAACAAATAGACGCAGATTGAATTATAAATCCAGGCCTTTAGATGCAATGCACAGGAACGTGAAGACGACTCCAGCAAGGAAAATAAATAGGCATGTCCTTTTCTCGATTGCAGGTGTTGGAGGCCTACCAAGTATCAGCATATTCATTCCTCTGGGATACAAAATAGCTCAGCTTCCAGAACTGACACACTCATCTTCTCTCCACCAATGACTTGACTATTGCTTCAGCAGACCTGACTGTATTTGAAAAGGCTCCTATTTTTCTTGAGCTGTTTGGTCAGTCCTAAAGAAACCAGTCAGCCCTGTAATATTAGTAGTCCTTCACAAAACAGGAAGGCACCATTTTTCTTGATTTGAACACCAAAAAACCGTTCTGCTCAGCTCACCGCCAATAGTAATAAATTCCTGGGTGTGTAAGCAGCAGCGCTACCCACGTTAGGGCAGGAAGATTGCCCTCTCGTGGCGAATGGACCAGAAGGGACGGGAATGACCCCGAACCTTGCAGAAAGCTACAATCAGTCATCCTGAAATTAGTTACCATTTCCACATAGGCAATTTTCCTCAGCCATCAAACCTGCTAAAATATCCATTTTCTAAATGAAAAATATGCAAATACCCAAAATTGCACATCTCATTTCACCTACAGCAAGTCTTTCTGGGGGAAGGGGGGAAAGGAGGCACAGAAAACTCAAAACTAGGGGAGAGGCAAGAGTTAGAAATCACATTGGGAAGAGTTTTGTTACTTATTTGAATAAATCTAAGTTCTAATAGTACCAACAGCTTATAGAGATTTCTCTTCAATGCAAAGGGAAAAGATCTGTGACTTGGAATCAAAAAACCTCTTAGTTCTTGTACAGAAACAGCAAGTACATTTCAACTCAAAGCCACCACCTTGTCTCGTAAAACTGCAGGAATGACAGTGATGGCTAAGGGTGGAGCCTCCTCCCATCCACTTCACCCTCTGTTTTCTTCCTTTTTTTGTTATTATTATGCAGATAATGCTACTCAGAAGCCTGTAGATTAATACATTAAAATTCCACTTTTAGAGCTGCAAAGTCAGGGCTATATCTTTCTTGCATGCATACATATATATACATGCACACACACCTCATAAAAAACAACTATGCAAATCCCCTCTAATGATACCCATAAACCACATGCATAATTTACTGTGGGCTTATGCAGTGCTCCCCTGTATGTGCATCCCAATGAACTGTTAACACCTCGGAGAGAAAGACATGGCTGAATATCACAAAATAATGATGCTTGCCAATACAAAACCTACAGATATACTGAAAGATGCTGCAGTGATACAGAGGCTATTTTCCTGTTGTACAGTCCTAGAGCAAGTTGAGTACTGATGACAAAAAATACGAGGTTTAATACGGGACAACCAAGTTCAGTGACATGTTAAATATATGCAAGCACCATCACAGCCAAGGTGCCAACACATACACAACACTGAGCCATCCTTCCCAGGTGACTGACAGTTTTTCCCCTTCTGCGAGAAACAGCAGCAGTAGAACAGCAGTATAAAAGTACACTATAGCTTTATTTGGCATGCTGTTTCGTATGCTAAACTTTATCTCTACCTAAGGTTACGAAGTTAAATGCTGAATTTACAAAGGCAATAAACTACAGAGAGAGAAATTAAATGGTATGACACAGAAAACCAGAAAGATCTTCAGATGAATTTAGATTAAGATGCAGTACAGCTTTCCCAGTCATTTCCAGTAGACACAGTATGGATGGCCAAGAGATTAGGGGAGTGTAAAGCAGCAGCAGGGATAGGCAGGGAGGCAGAAAACAAGGGGGGAATCCTGGGTCCAGGGAAATCAACAGCAACACACTCCTGGATTTCCACAGGGCTAAGATTTCACGCAACACTGCATACACCCAATGTCAAACCCGCTTATGTTAAACGCAACTTTGAAAGAGACTGGTGGGACCAACAAGAAATAACAAAAATCACTGTATCAACAAAACCTTACAGCATTCAAGTACAAACATAGAGTGTCAGAGACAGCAAAAATAGACAAAGGCGCTCATCCAAAGAGGCTCGGCTGGGAAAAGCAGTCTTAACCACAGGTGCTCATAGCTTAAGTGAAAAATGTTGATAAAAACATAGCCAGTAATTTCTCTCAAACAGGCAAGACGCGCTTGGTCTGCTCTATACCTATACCCATTGAGTAGATAATTCTGTCTCCTGTCGAACCCCAAATCAAACTTGAAACACTTTGCTAACTGTTGTACGCTGGGCCAGAGCACTTATCCCGCTACCCGGTCTTTGACAAGGGTTAGCAGAAAATGCTTGTATTAGACAAGCCAAAGCAACTGGGCAGGAACAGACCAATCCTTGCCTCAGTGTACTCTCCCACGGCTTTTGATTTTCTCTGGTAAACATATCCTTATGAAATACAGCCCAGGGCTGTGCCTGGACATTGTCACAGGGCAGACAATGCTTCCAAAATTTCATAAAGCCCACTTCATCACAGGATCTATTTCTGTTGGTGCCTTCTTAGATAGCTGCACTCTGAGAGGATTCAGGCAGCATTTGTTAAAGTGATTACATAATTATGCTGCAATTAATGAAAATTACACTCTGGTGAGACACTGCTGAAAACCTCTTATTTCTTTGTATTGTCCTTAGTGAGAAAGGGACAGGAAAGGCTAAGTTCCTTTTGATCTCTGTTGCCCGTAACCCCTCACTTTCGGTTGTGCTGAGCAGCAATGATAATTTTCGGTGTCTTCCAGTTCCTGAGCCTGATAAACATCACATTTGTTGTCAAAAAGGACATCTGAAATCACACCCAACAGTGAATGCTGCCTTCTGAAGTTTCCACTACTGCAATGCTGCCAGAAGGCGTAGGGGGAAGGTGACTTAACAAATGTGTTTTGTGCATTGCTGAAAAGTAAATAAATAGACAAAAATGTAATCACTGATGTTGACTTAGCACTACTGTCTCTTGCTGCAGCAGAATGATTGGATTGTAAACTCCGTGAATCAAAGCTGACTCTTCAGAAAATGAACCCAGAGAAATGGGGCCAGTGCTTAGCTACCAAAGCAAACTAATGCTGAAATTAGCTAGAGGAAGCAGGACAAATGCACAGAGGGTTTGCCAGAGAGACTAAGGGAAGCATTTTTGAGTATAGGGGATAATAAACAGGGTTGCCTACAGCTCCCTTGTATGCCAAGGCAATCCCAGGCTGGAATGAGATCAGCAATATGGAAAACATTTTGAAAGAGCAATGCAGCGAGCCTATAGCTTTGCTACAAAGCATCCAAATTATTCTGTTCAGACTTCGTGGTCAAGTATAGTCATTTGGCTTCTCCCTGAGCAAGCTTGAAGGGCCCCAAGCCGTTGCTGTCTCTTGTCCAAGCTAATAAGCACCATGGTTTTCAGAGACAGAGAATGGTGCTTAGAGCTTGACACAGGATCACAGAGAGCAAAGCAAAATGAGCAGTGCTGATGACCATGTTAAAAGCTGGGACAGGTTAGGATCAGGAAAGGGTTAAACTGACTAAAACAGCATAAGTATCAGGTGTGAATCCCAGGCACAGGGATTAATTCCATCTCCACTGGAAGGAGATGGCTAGGATAATAAAACACTTGATGCTACTGAAGTATTGCCTGCTTGTTTGCCCCAGGAGACCTTTCTCATTTTGTGTTTATAGGACAACAATGGATCTTCATTTATTGCTGCTGGTAATAAAACAAATGAGAACCCCCAACACCTGTAGCCCTTCCCAGGAAATGCTCACTAATTTTGAATAAAACAACATTTCCCAACCCTGTGAACAACAAAAGCACCTTAAAACCTGTTGCAGAACTGTAGCATGAAATGGGAAAATGACTGTGGCTTGGCTTTTATTTTTGAAAAATAGTAGCCCCAAAAAACTCTATGGAGAGTGCACATGGAAAACTCTAACAGAAGAGTAAGTGAAGCCTCTCCAAAACTGTCCCCTGAGAAGTTCTTCAGACTGAATCCCTCACAGCAGGATGAACAAAATTAAGACCCACAGACACCTTCATTTTACTTCCATCACAGGAAATAGTTGAATACTGCAGTCCACATGTGGATTCAACACATACATATGCTACAATGGGCAAAGTAATAGCTATTCTATCAACATACATCAGATACCTGTAAATACATAAACTTCTAGGCACTGGTGAAAGTATTTCAGTTGTTGGGAAGGAATGTTACCTCAATATAGACTCTTCTGTAACAGTGTAGCCTGGTTACAGAGTGCTGCATTTTAAATGGATCTGGAAACACCATCCTTGACAGTAGATATGTATTATGTATGTACATTCCCCTTTCCTATACAGCAGGAGCAGAAATCTGATACAGGATAACAGAATATAAGGAAAAGGTGGTCACTTAGTATGAGTATCTAAGAAATCCATGGAGTAGGGATGGAACAGAAACGCTACTGTCAGTTGTAGATGCTAGCTGGGGGTTTGTTTCTCCCCGCTTCTCTCTACGTGTATGTGCGTAGGAAAGGGTTCATAATACATAGTCTCAAGGCCTGTAAACACTACTAGGAAAATGTAGCTTTGATTTAATAGCACAAAGCAAACCACACAAGAACAAACAGGAGTCCAGATAACCCAAACATTCCATTTATGTATAGGCACGAAGTGGCACGCAGTCCAGATAGGATCACAACTTCAAAGGCTCCTAACAGCACCAGATCTGTCTTTTGGGAGACCCCATCATGCGTTTTATTGGAAAACAAGATTGTTACTACAGCAGAAAAGCAGGACTAGCTGCTGACTCAAATAAACTTGCAGTTTTATTTGAAAGTGCCTCCGCCACTCCCATTAGATATTGTTTTGCCTATATTCTTACGTAATACAATCATACTTCATCTTACAGTAGGTACCAAAACAAAGGCAACAGCATAATCATTACAGATTTAAATATTGAAAAGTATGGCACCTGCCCCTTCAAGCAACCAAGTCTCTTCTTCCAGGGGAGAGAAAAATTTAAAGCCTAGTACATCCTCTTGAAATCAGGATCAATTCTGTCACCCAGAAGCAGCAGAAGTAACTCCCTTTTTAAGCCCTGCCAAGACCTTGCAAAAGGTCTCAGCTAGGGAAACTGGACCATGTCAGAAGTCTCCAAGGCCAAACTAGCAGCTCAAATGCCAAAGCCTAGAAAGAAAAAAGAAAGATTAAAGTGAGTGCCAGCAACAGAAAATAGAGTGACTGAAAAGAAATCTGGACAAGAAAAAAAAGCCTTTCAAAACATCAGGCTGGTAATTTATCAAAAGCTGCAAGTATTATATTAAGGGACCTCACATAACCCATCAGAGGCACTCATAATGATTTCTCAGTCTCATCATCCTAAAGTACTAAAAAATTAGATGCTTCTAGTGGAATCCTCAGATTCAGATTAAAGCCATTAATGGCTTTGACAGGACAGGATAGATGAAACAAACATGTCCATCCAGGAGGAGAAGCTTCAAGGCCAGTCATATCCCATCAGGAATTTAATTGAAAGTCGAAAATATTAAGTATGCACACAGCATCTAACTGGCTGAATGCAGAGAACATGCTACAACCCTTCAGGCAGCAGAGAATTTGTCAAAGATGGTCATAGTACTACCATCATTCACCTCCCAGGTATGCCTGAGAAGGCTTCCTTACCATACACAAATTGCAACAGTTCCAGTGCTGTATAATTTATATATTCTTCCACAGAGGCAAGAGCAGAGTCTAGCCTTCTAGGACACAGGCAGATTAACAGGTAGGCCACGCTCCATTCAACATGGAGCTCCATGCAACTCAGCTGTTCCACATAAGCTGTTCAGCTGCCTCATAACAGGTTCTTACAGCAGAGCAGTGTGAAAGCACTTACCAGGGAAACGGGATGACCTTGGGCAACTGATGCTTCCCCATTAGTTTCCTTCTGCATTCATATCCTATTGTACCACTTCCTTGAGACTGGGACAAAAGGACATTTATTAAAACTAGGTCTCTGTCAGAAAATACTGCCATTAGCCTCCTTTAGGTAATACGCACCACCACAGGATACTGATTTCAGGGTCTTTTCAGTCTGTGGATTGGAATCCTTTCGCAACTCTGGACAAAGATGCTTGGATGCTTATTTATCCTTGGAATTTTTTTACAGCCTGCATTGTGCAAGTAGTTTGAGTTAAAGAGGTAACTTGCATCAACTAGAACTGTTCTTTAAGAGCAAGAAGAGCACAGTGTTAGATATACAGTACTGATTTATCCTCCACAATAATGTGCCCAAAATCATTATTTCTCATTTCTAAGCTTAAACACCTGGATAGCTACTTCACTTTATCTTACTTTCACTTTTTGTGTAAGGGTGTCAGACAGCTTTAGCAATTATGAAGAAAGTACCTGAAGACCTTAAGGTTGGTCCAGTTGTGCAGACTCCATTCTTTCAAGTGTTTGAATCCAGACCTCTTTTCCATTGCAATAGCTTCTGTTAGCTTTTGCCACTGTCTTTCTGGATCTCAACCCTATTTCCACAACGAATATAGCAGCACAGTCTCCAGGGCTACATCCAACCTGGTTATAGGGAACTGAAGAGATGAAACTTCTTCACTTGCCTCAGTAACAGCTCCAAAGTTATTGTTGAAATAGCCTGTTCCTTTGGACAAAGGCTATGCTGCATACAATAGTGTTTCTTCTGTGCTGTTGAGTCACTGTCATTCAGGAAGCAGCACCAAAAAGTATATTTACATTCTTCCTGAAAGATCCATTTCGCAGGCTTAAGAAGGAGGAAATTTAAACAAGGAACACCTCTCTAATTGGTGGCACTTTTAATGGAGAAACTGGGTCTGGAAAATTCTGCAAAACAAGACATGAAAAATTGCCATTTCTAAACTCTAGTACTTCTCATTAAACAATTCTTACTTTTTAAACAGAAGCAAAGATCAAGATCATATGGCAGGGAACAGTGTTTCTAGTACATTCTCAGAGCTGTTACATTTGTTTACAAACTCTCTCATGTTACCCAGTGTATTCTCCACATGAAAGTCCTTGTGAGTCAGGGCAGCAACTGTATTTTACACCTGGGATACTGAGGCATACTTGATGTAAACAGCAAAAGAACAACTTTTTTCAGGGTGCTATCACATGCTAACCAAGGTACACACCTAACTCTTCAGGCATTTACATCATACTATTGTAGTTTGACAAGTTTTCCAAACAGATTTAAAGGATTTGCCTTAAACTGCACACAAAAGCCACCTGAAATTGCGTGGCTTCTGCTCCATTAGATGACCAGTTACCTTCCAAAAGCAGCAGTGCTGTAGGATGCAACACTAAAGGCTTCTACAGATCTTCCTTTTAGTGCCTTGCCTAAGATCACAAAGAACATACAGCACTGCAGGAGTCCCAGAACTACTTAACTTCAGGATCTCTTCCTGTTCGACACAAAGAAAACATTTCTGCAAGTAAGCAGTTCCATCTGTTGTCTATTTCACCACAGTACCCGAGTAAATGCATGAGATCCAAACACATTACCTTATTAACCCCTACCCCTTTAAAAAAAGCTATTTCCATCCAGCAAGCATCAGAATAGCCCCAAAGTGGACACCATCAGTGAACATTTAATCCACAGAAGTACCGCATTTTAGAGTCTTTCCTCTGCATGCTCCTTTAAATGCCACAGTGCATATTATAAAGAATAATTATTATTCAGTCACAGGCTAAAACAACTCTGCACAGCCCTTCAGAGAACAAGTAGATAAGTTAACTTTGTTTTCAATGTTTGTGTATACATTTGGACTTGTGTTACATCCTTATCTGCAAGGTACTAATATATCCTCCCATTCACTCCTTCTTGATGCTCTTCCATTATCCCTCCTTTCCCATACTCACTCAAGTTGCATATTCCTGCATAAATACTGCAGGAAGCTAAGTACTTAATAAATTTATGATCAGTAGCCAACTGTCCCACAGATGCTTTACTTAGTTCAGACCGCCCCAAACTATGTCTTATTTATAGAAGAGATTTGTAGTCACACCTTGAGGTGACTGTCTTCCCTTTACTTCTTTCCTCCCCCGCCCCTTTTCTTTCTAAAACCAAGGCTTGGGTTGTGAACCAGACCATGGAAGTTTTTTTTAATTCCTGTTTAGCCTAGCATGAAATTGTTTTCCAGGTAGCAATTAATTCTGCTGCAACTTTTCCCCCTTGTTGGGCAATTTGCTCTGTTTGAGAAGACTATGCTAAACTATAGCATCCCTGTTATCAGCAGTGTCATAACAGCTGTGTCAAACAAGCCCTTCAGCATCTGCCAGTGTATCTCACTAGTTCCTGTGTATTTCTGGAGGTAGTAGGTTAGCTTCTCTGAAACAAAATGGACTAGCATATAACATGAAGGAATGATTGTCAGCTCACTGACTGTTAGAAAAACCTTTTAGAATGAAAACATTTTATTGCAAAGGCTTTTTGATTTCATTCTTTATAATTTCATGTTTACTATAAAATGCAAACTAAGTACCTGCTTCTCCCCAGTCTGCATTCTTTCCCTTTTGAGCTGCATTTTCCTTAGAAAAACAAAACCAACACACCTTTTCAGAATAATTCATCTTGCTTACAAAGTGAACTAAATGTGGTTTTTTTTTTAATAGAGAGGAGGAGTTGTGTTTAGTTTTGTATCTTTCAGTATTGTGACAGTGTGTTTGACCCCCAGGTTAGATCAGTTGCCTTGTTATTATAGTCTGATTCAAGTTCCTAAGTTTCCCTCAAACTCTTGTTTCCTTCTCTTTTTGTTTCAATTCCTCAATTTGTCTTCATTTAGCCCCTTCCTATTACAGCACTGCCATTCCTGTCTTACCACTTTCCTCGCGAGACTGTTTTGGCTGTGATCCTTGCTCCTTCCAGCCACCCTCAGTCTGTTCTGATCTTCCTACTAAGCTGGCACAACCGGGAAAATCCAGGGAGATCTTTGTCTGACTAGGGGAGGAGGCCCTCTACCACAGCATAAACTTCACAAGAATCACATCTCCCTTCTAGGAGATCATGCAGCTGACTTCCAATTTGCTGATCACGGCTTCTGCTGAACAAAGGTAGCAATAAATTCCTTTCCTACACTTCATGATCACTTTGATCTGTTCTTTAGCCACGGCAATGGACCTGGACATTTTCTTTAACACTTGGAAACTCTGTTCTGGGCCAGTAATCCACTTTCACTTACTCTTCCAGCCATTCTTCATCGTGAGCAAGAATGGCAGAATTTGGGCCCTTATTTATTAAAAAGCCCCCTTCATTAGGATACTTTTAGTCAAAACAACCCCAAAACTTACAGATGTGACTTCTCCCTTACCATATATCCCTTGACCCTAACCTATTTGGAAATCTTAGCCCTGAAAGACCTGCAAGTGTTACAAGTCCTGCAGAAAACATCACAGTAGCGACTCTCTTACAGGAAGAAATGTCAGTCTCTCTAATAGCTGGACTCACTACAAGTCATCCAGCTTACCTAGAAAGACTGTTTGACCAATTTCCAACAATAATACCAATCACATACTAGATGGCCTTACTGGAATTTCAAGTAAGAAGATTATTACTTAGGAAAATTTCACTGAGTGAGAAACATTTGGTAGGGAGAAAGAGGACTGAAACCAACATCTTGTTTTCTCTAGATATTTACCCATTTTGTTTACATTTGAAAAATGAGTGTCAATTCCACTTAAAAATCAAAGCATTTTGTATTTAGGGTTTTTTGTGCTCAGTTTTCCTTTAAAAGCCACAAAGTTATTCACACAGCATTTGCTGTGAAAAGATGGTTTTCACTTTCATTGTTCTCAGCAGGAAAAAAAATCATTTTAAAGCTAGCTCTAAGCAGAATTTGTATTCAGAACATTTATTGCTTTAATTACTGTTTGCACATGAAATTTCCAAAAGCATCCCTCTTAGGGGACATCTGCAGCTTGCCAGCTGAGCAGCTGGCTGAGAGATAAGGCTCAGGGGTTCTTTCCTCAGCTTACTCCACAGGAGTTCCCGCCCAACACTCAAGCAAGCAAAACCTGAAATCCAGGTCTGGGACTGATCTTGCTGCTACCTAGGACACAGCCGACACATCTATCCTGCACAATGGAGAGTTCAGATATTTCAGATATTCCCTACAAACTCAGAGTAAGTTAACAGGGAAGCATAACCTTGTACAGATACAAGCCAAGTCTCAGGAGGAGACCAGTGATATTCCAGTAGCATAGCACACTCTGATCCAGCTGGGCTGTATACCATGATCAGAGTTAGCTTGTGGAGCAGCAGCTAAAGACCTTTGCAGTACACTGTTCTGCACAGTGGCAGTAAGGCCAGTAAAGATCTGCCACCTCGCCTTTTAGCTTCAGGTTCCGTTCTCATTTAACAGGATAGCAATACATGCACACAATTAATGAAGTAGATCAGGTGATACTGATAATAAGATATGTACCATTCCTATCTTAAAGTCTTTCAATTGATTAAGCCTTCACAAATAATTTAGCATAGATTTTGAAAAGCTCTGTGAAGCCAGACCACAGCCAAAATGCTTTGTAATAATACCAACTGCTGTGGCTTTTGTTGTGAAAACCAGTTTGGCTTTGAACCTAGTTTCCCCTTTGTGATCCATTTAGATACACAGCAGACTACAGCTAGCATTTCACAGCACTGTCAAAACTCCAAACTGGCACTGCCTTCCAACATTTTCCAAGCCAGGAAAAGCACAGAATGTCTGCCCCTCTTATTCTCAAGTCTCCACACCTGGAAGCATCACAATCAGCCATCTATACCAGCACTAACATTACAGTGACCAGGCAGGAAAAAAGAGAGACATGCATGCATTCTCTTTAGGGTAGGGCTTCACAAGCTCAGGGGAGTGGCACTGAAACATGTTGCCTCTAAGCATATGGTCACCAATATGAAAGCAGCAGTAGTAGTGACTAAAACCTTTACCATCTGATAGCTGTTCAGTGGATCAAGTTAGGTACAACTTTACAGCAAGAATCTCCACTGCCCCCCCCCCAATGGGCAGCAATCAGCAATTTTAATCTGCAAACGCAGCAGAGATGCCAACAACTAAATCAGTGAAATTTAATGCTCGTTACAGGTCAAAGTTGAGTACTTGAAACATATATTGTCTGACATGTACAATGAATAGACAGTGAAAGGCCAGTAAGTAGATGTGCCACCCCAGCGCCTTTCACACACAGGGAGAACTTGGTTATGCCCCGATTCAAGTCAAAGTTAAAACTCATCACCAAGAGATGTACAACCATTCACAATTTAGTCAGGCAATCCCTGCAAACACCAGACATACCACCCACTCTAGTACTGTATCTTTGTTAGCATGTTTAGAAAGCACAAAGCAAAGCATCCTCCTAACTTCTATTAACACTACCTGTAGAGACAAAACCCCATCTCTGTGGCTGTGGGATTATGGGGAAAGGGTTAAACCACAACACACACCTATTTAAGCCCAGAGGTAAGCTGCCTCATTGCATTCCATACTTTTTCACAGCTGTACATAAACAGAGTTTGTAAAGGATCTAATAGAGGATTGGTGACAGTTACTGCTCTATCAAGTCCAAGAAAACTTAAGTCCTTAACCGTATACTTCCCCATCAGCATCAAACCATGTTACTTTCCCACAACATTCAAATAAGCTTTTGAAAAATACAGTCACACACAAACAAAAGCCCTATGTCGGGACACATTTCATTTGCCAAGCTGCATTCTTCTCACGCTCCTCTTTGAAGCACTCATTACAATATGCCATGCCTTAAATGTTGTGCCACCCCGGTCATGAACTGGAAGTAGTACAGACTAGAATCTTCCTTCAGTGAAAAACCATGCTTTCTCAAAGGTTAGGGACTGAGAGTCCAGAGACTTTTAAGCACCATCTGTTTAAAGATAATACAATTGAGCTCCTCAGAAAAGGATGTACTATAATATTTCCAAGGTTGTCAAATAGCTTAAGGCATTACTGTAGTGCCTTACAGAATTTAATGGAAAATGCCAGTCTTTCCAAGAGACTTTCAAATTTAAGAGAATACACCCTTGCTGTATAAATTCCAAAAGCATATCAACAAAGCCTGTAGAAAAGTATGTTTTCCATTAAACTCTACAGGGCTTTATTTAAATGAATGCTTTTTAAAGAACATATAAGAGTGCATCAGTCCCCATTTCTTTGAAATTCCAGTCCTTTTCCTTTTGGGTTCAGCACCACAAGAAACTTCAGTTACATCCACTCAGAGCCCCCATGCACAGCAGTTACATAAACCTCATCCCTGAAGGGTGGATAGGAGGAGGGTAAAATGACTTGCAACAGCAAAATTTTGGTTCTTTGTCTCACCCCCCTGTATTACGATAACCTTTCAGATACTGATTCCCTGAAGTGTTTTCTGCTTTCTTATCAGTTTGCTCTAAAGATCACACAGTGATCTAACCGGTGTGAACTAGCCAGTCCTCAGCTTACAAAGCACGTGCAACAAATAAGAGCTACAGTGCAAAGTTTGGCCAATTGCTAGGAACCACCACTAGAAAACACACTATTCAATTCTCCGAGCAGAAACTGTTAGGAAATGATGGCAATCATATCTCTGAACATGTGTTCAGACAGGAAATCTATTTAGCTAAGCCTCCTCTCAATATAATTTTGCTTACATTACACTACATTCTTATCACCCTCCATACATGAAGAGATACCACTCGGAAACAGCGCACCTTTAAGTACACATTTCAAATTCCTGCCTCAGCATCATGTGCTGGCCCTTAAAGGACATAGCTACAAAAATCCACAGCCTCTCCCCTTCACCCCATCTAACGTTTCCCAGGAAGAAATTTAACTTTCCCTGAATTTCCCATTCCTTATTTCTTTAGCACATCTGACAGTGAAAGGCTATCCTAAAACACAGTCCCAGGTTTTCCATTACCTTTTACTTGAGGCTACCTACTTTGGTATGATAGGACATCACAAGCGCACACAAATCAGTGACCCATGCTCACTTTCCAAGCACGTTAATGGCTGCTCAATGTACAGGACCCTATCCATGTCACCTTTGCTCTTTGAACCGCCCTTTTCAAGCACTCTTTTTTACTTGTCCAGAGTTCTTCAGTGTTCTATTTTGTTGGCTTGAGCAAGACTTGCAAGGTCAGAGTAATTCATTAGTTTGATTTTTAACATTACTGAATAGTTATATTACTGAATAGATTTTTAACATTACTCAATACTGAATACTGAAAGGTATTCACTTGAATGCGAATCAGGATTTTATGATCTAGCAAGTTACTGCTTTAACCTCTTGATTTTGAGCCAAGTAAAGGTTAAGCAATAGAAATACAGAAAACTAGTGGAATATGTGATGAAGGATTATATATCAGTAGGAGACTATCTGGACCCTATGTAACTGCTTATTTCCAGAAATTCTCATCTCCACACATTTGAGAGGAATTTTGTTTTGGGCTATGAAATGGAGATCTGTAAGATAATCACCACACTTCCAAGTTTTTGGTGTTGGGTGTTGTGAGCCCTTATCCAAAAGCAGCACCAAGTCGTCCCATACTGAGCCATCAAACACAGCCTGGCCTCATTTCAAGTAATTATTATGAAGTTGGATCCAATTCAGCAGAATTCTGCTGTGTTCCAAGGTACTTTCATAGACCTAAGATTAGTTTTTTTGGAAAACCTAGCATATAGGTTTTGTCTTTTTAAAGTTGAGTTGATTTATAGTACGACATGAAAGCCAGTGAGAACTCAGCGATTTGGAACGCTCTCATTGCGGAATCAGGAAAAAATAAATCAAGTATTACATTTACTAGCCAAGTTTAGAAACAGTCTTTGACCAATAGGCTTTTGCAAACATGTCAAAGTGTCAAATTACTAAAAACTACTCAAGTATCCCTTTAAAATAATAATTCTTCTCAGTCTAAAGAGATGAACAGGTATTCACTAATTTTATTCCAGCTGAGGGAACTGCCCCAAAGAAGTGAAATCTATGACCAATACATAATGAATCAGTTAACTACATGGCTCTGAGAACTTGCTATGCCACATCTTCCACTAAAGCCTGGTTAAATCAGGATGACAATCAGTAAAATAACGTACATAAAGTCCTCAAGTTCTGTGGGGCCAAGTTTCATGCTGTTAATGTGGCATATCTGATGAGAAACTGAACTCTTTCCTTAGTGCCTTAGAAACAAGGTGCAAGCTCAGTATTTTCTCTATCTGATGTGATCATCACTCATACAAACTTAAAGTTGCCTTTTATTGTCTGAAAACATTTTAAACAATTTTTAATATATATTTAAAGTTAAAGTTGTTGCCAAGTCCTGAAAGTACACCTACACTACCAATCAAGGGTGACTCGCATGGCCTTTAACCACTGCTTTCCCCACCTGCCAGAGACATACCACCATTCCGCAATATGCTATTCAGCTCCATACATCCTAGCTAATGATTTTGTAGTAATTAGAGAGTACCATAAAGCTTTGCCCATATCTGTGCTGTTCTCTAAGCTCCACCAGGCTAAGGCATTTCATTCGTAGAGACATGGGTTTACGGAAAAGGGAGGATGCTGTCTGCAAACAGCAACCACAATGTTTCCACTACTTTAGCTCAACAGGTTTCACCAGCCATAAGTGTCACTTCCCACAAGACAGAGCAAACAACATGCAGCAGTCATCTTGGTGCACCACAGTTTCTTTAAATGGCAGAAGAAGATTTTGAGATTGAGGTGACAGCTTTTATCAAATCACCACGGCTTGACATACCAAGTGCGATATTATATCTCAAAAAAGAATCAGGGCTATCTTTTCTCTGACAAGACAATTTCATACACATCAACACACTAAGCATCAACTCAGCACTCAGCAAGGTCAGGAACACTGTTTTATTCTTTCATTAAAAAAATCCATTGGGCACTACAATGCTACAGCTCATCTCCTGTACCAAGGGACAGAGCCACTTAAATTCCTTATCTTCATTCTTAGAGATCTATTTTTCAGGCCACCAAAGACAAAGCAGTGACCAGGAAAGCAGAGGAAGAGCACAGCTGAGACTAAGAACTGTGTAAAGCCAAACAGTCCAGAGGACAGTGAACTACGCTGAAGTTAAGACAACCTGGACTTACCCCCAGAAAAAGTCTAAGAATCCCAGAGGCTGGAAGGGACCTCTAGAGAAGATACACACTTTTAAATGTACACTATCAGTACCTGCAGGTTGCATTATTCATGCCCACCAACCCTTCCAAATATCAGTTTCTTTCATTCCTTGCTAACAATATTCCCTATTTAATATGAGCTAGTTTAGGACAGGGAAGTACAATAGCAAGAAGCACATTTCTATGGGGTGATCCTTCAGCAACAGTCTGGAAAATCTTCCCAGTTAATAATCAAACAAGCATAGCAAAGATAAGCTTTATGCCTTCAGTCAAATAAAAAGGGCTTGCAAACAAACTGAGTTATAACTACACAACATTTGACAATTGATACCTTTACGAAGTG
The DNA here is from genome assembly GCF_000690835.1 of Fulmarus glacialis. NCBI lineage: Eukaryota > Metazoa > Chordata > Aves > Procellariiformes > Procellariidae > Fulmarus > Fulmarus glacialis. Next base: position 45,718 of record NW_009234961.1, on the reverse strand, counting down.
CTCAGAAAGCCTTAAGAAACTAAGCCTTGTTAGAGCAATTCATTCAGAATTGGTCAGGGCACCCATCTGGAAGGAAGGAATTGTCAATGAACAGAAGTGTCACACGCATATGGCTGGAGACTCCTGTCGTCAGGCAACACTGAGACTTGACGAAAGATCAGAAGGCAGTTTAGTGGACTGCATTTAGACTGGGCCCCCCTCAACACATATCCAAGGACACCTCTCACTACTATGCTCAAGTGTAACAGAACCAATTCTTTGCTTGCTCATAAATTAACTAGGCAATTTTATAGCTAGCATGATACAAAGGTTTCACATACCTTATACTTATGTCACACAGCATCAGAGTATCTCTGATATTAATTTATCATATCCCAAGTTAGGTGGTTAGAAAGCCACTATTATCCTGCTTTTCCATGCTGAGGACTGACAAAAGGAATTAAATGGGCTTGTCCAAAATCATACAGAGTGTCCACAATGCATCAAGGAAATCTATTTTTGGACTTCCAGGCCGTGGTCACACAAAATCATCCCCTTCCTTTAAAGGCAGTAACTTGGAAAAGTTGCCAGGCAGAAGGTATCTGAGGAAAAAAAACATGCCAAAAAAAGTCAAGGCAGCATAAGATACCAAACAGAAAAATAAGCTGATTTTTGCAGGTACTGGTTACTTTCTCAAAAACTGTATTAGCTATGCCATCAGCTATGCCATAGATTCCTGTAAAATCTTAAGTAGACATGTTAGACAACCGATGCTTAAACAAATGGGAAGTGTTTCTTCTAGTGCCAGTTTGCATCAAAGCCTTAATGCTGGATGGCTAGGCTGCCATGGTGATTCATGTTTTCAATCACTTGTTTTCATATTCTGACTTCCTTTTGACATTGCAATCATTGCAAGGTCAAGAATCAAGACCCTTTGTGAAACTGAACTGCGGCATAATTGATAGCTCAGAAAGTTCCACATTGAGACAAAAGCAGAAAAACATAGGTTTGGGAGCTGGGTCCATGAAATCTTAGCAAGGAAAGAACCCTGAGAAAACGAATTGTATTCAACAAGAAGTACAAAGGAATCATTTTCAAAGCAGGGGGTTTATTTTCTTCTTCAATCTCTACTTTTGAACACCAAGATGTGTGCCACCAACCCAAAAAGCCATTTCAGTATCAAAACCAGGAAAATTACAGTTCAAACTCCCACCAAAAACAGGAGCAATACAAGTTCAGAAGAAAGATACTCTATTTTCTGAATGTCACAGCAGGTATGGAAACCCATCTTTTTTTTAAGGCAACAAGAACAATTCTCAATCATCAAAAGAACACAGTGGTTGGGGAAAGAACAGCAGCAAGGGGCCCAAAGAGAATTAAAAAGTCTCTCTCTCCTACTTTTGGAGAGTGCTCTGCGTTCTAGCTAATACAGAATAAGCTACCCTTAGTAGAATAAAA
>NW_009234961.1:41285-44262 GCF_000690835.1 Fulmarus glacialis | reverse complement strand
AGGGAAATATAAGCTTTGCATTTCCTCTTTGAGGGAAAAATAAGGCTATTGATGTATTCTTGCACTCCCTGTGTATGAAGGGTGCAGTGCAGGAAAGATCCCAGCAGATCAACTTCGCAAAGGGGTACACTGCTAGTACTTGAACGCCTGCACTGCTTCACTTAAGTACTGCAGAAACCAGTGGGCCGAGGGAGAAACAATGAGAATATCCTTAAAACTATATTCCCTCATACAGATAGAGAGCAGAGAAACTTGTCCACGAGCTCAAACTGATTCGCAGAATAAGAAAAGAGTACAACATCAAGCTAATCTAGCCAAGAAGGTGGAAGCTTTCTTCTTGCCCAATAGCAAAGGCAAGAATACAATCAAAATTTCAGTCCCAGTCCTTAAGCTTCTCCTTGTTGCAACCTGGTAGCCCAAACCCTCCTAACGGGCTTTGGCATGTCTCTTATCTCCAGAGTCACACCCAAAACATGGAATAAATCCTTGCTCAGAATGGGTAGTTTAAGCAAGTCTGGATGGCTCTAGGAAACGCTCCAGACATGAACTTCCAGACAGCTCACGGAAGTCAAGGGAAACAGCAGTAAAGTACCTGTCCTGAAGGAGGCTCTTGCTTCTCACCACTCCTAGAAGAGAACAGCCATGTCATTTGCTGATGAACATATGGTTTTGTATAACAGCAATACAGCAACTGATAAATGAGAAAATGCAAGCACCCAGAGTAAAATTTAAATGAAAAGAACTGCCGAAATCAACTACAAACGAGCTGGTAACCAGTGAAGAGAAACTACAGGAATAGAATGTGATCATATTTCCTTGTTGCAGTCAGATATGCTGCTGTGTTTGGAGCAGCATTAGCAAATTGCTGAGCAATCCCAAGAACAAAACATTACAATAATCTACTCCTTTAGCACTGAAGGCCTGAGCTAAGCATTCTGCTTTGGTAGCATTTAGTCAGTCCATTATTTCAGAAATAGTCTGTCAGCAAAGCAAAGGAAACCTCAGTTCTGTTATTTATCTACAATTACTTCCTCTGTGCAGATGCACATTTGTAAGTCATGGGGTTTTTTTTCCCAAATAAACACTGGGGTAAAGGCAGCTACAGAAAAAAGTAGTAATAAAAAAAATAATCAATCTCACAAGCAATGTATTCCCAGATGATCAAGTTGAAAGGGAAACAAAACAGCCTGTTTACCTCTATTACAACTACTCCAGCCCCTGCTAAGCCTTCCCAAGCAAGAGCATTCACAAATGAAGTTTCTTTGCAACTAGGAATTCCTGCTCAATTACCACACATTAGAACAACTTCAGACTCACACTACTAATTTGATTTCACTCCAAGCATATTTGCTATAGCATTTTGCAACAACAGTGTATATTGTCTCAACCGCCTAATCTTCCAAGGTAGTGCAAGGTACTCCAGAAAATTTCATGTTCTTTGTACTGTTTCAGACACAGGAACATGGTTCTATTTAGGGGAGTCACGTATTAACACCCATATGGGGGCATAGTAAGAAACCACACATCAAGATTTATGCACAGTGCCTAGAAAAGTTAAGTGTATTATTTACATGAGGTTTTCGTTTTATTTCACATAGCACAGAATTCTGAGTCCATCCAGACTGAAAAAATCATGAAGCAGATTCTCTTCCTTCCTCTCTGTCAAACACTCCCTGTGAACTATTAATCCAATTGAAAATAAAGAATCAAAGTAGCCCAGTATCTAAACCAAGTGGCCTCAGAGAAACACATGCCTGCTTTATTGTAGAGCCTGCTGCATTTGTTAACAGCTTGCTGCAGGGGTAACAGTAACTGGATACAACCTTGCCAGAAAAATGGCTCCTGTGAAAAGGTCTCATTAGCTAAGGATGACAGACAATTAGCTGTTGTTCTTGCTTCTGTGGCTATTTGCTATAGATGAAAACACTACAATGCCAGCTACCTGCAAGATCAGTAAGACAACAGAAAGACTCCACCAGGGAATTTTCATCACTGGAGAGTACTCAGCTGATCCTTGCCTGCTGAGTTGATTTCAACAACAGACAGCATTTTTGTCATCTCCTACATAAGTTTAGCTCACAAGCTAAATACCTGCATCAGAGTTTTCATGAGGCAAACAGTACCAGTTTTACTTTTAGATCTATTTTCCACACCCAACTCAAAAACCAAGCAAAAACTAGCTGCAACTGAGCTTTCTTTCAAGAGATTATAAAAACTCAAGTCCAGTTAACGTTAAGCCTTACAATGAAATGTGAAATCATGGCATTTCTACATGGTTCTACAAGCCCTTATCTCCCCTCTTGTCCGTTTCAGCCTAATGCAAAGCAAGAGCAATGCCGCTGTGCTAGAAATGGTCCCTGCTGATGGCTCTTCTTTTGTTACAATCTGTAATTTAATAACCACCAACAAAAAAATGTCTGGCTGGTTCAGGAGTAGAGCTTGTTTAATGCTTTAATTGGTACTATTTTAAACAGTTCATTAGAAAGGCAGCACTTTCTGCCTATTTACAGCCTCTCTGACCTGACAAGCAGAAGGCCAGCCACTCGGATCAAGCAGGGACACTAACTAACAAGCCCCAGGTCAGCTGTCTTTACAAACACATTAGGTGCGACAGTAGGATCCACAGGGGACAGAGGCAGCATGCTGAACAGTTAAACAGCCTTTTTCCTCCCTTGTTCCACCTCTAGGCAAGACAGCCCACAGATGGATTACACAGGCCAACACCTCCAGCATTTCAGCAAAGGGATTTGGAGAACAACAACATTGGGCAAGAGGCTCTGAAACAGTCTTGCAGGTCTGTTACTACTAGGTTACCTACTTTCTGTAGGGGCAATCCAACACCACAGAGACTGCACTGCATCGGGAAAGAAGCACGCAAGCACAATCTCCTTCCTATTGCATCTCTCCACTGCAGAGCAAACAGATCTCTGGCACAGTCAAGCTAGGAGCAGTTCTACAATCAGCGAGGTCTAAAGTG
>NW_009234961.1:21159-41254 GCF_000690835.1 Fulmarus glacialis | reverse complement strand
GGAAAGACTGGGATGAAGTAGAGTCTGCAGTCGCACATATTGGCAACCCTCACTGAGTTAGTGCCCACATTTTTGGAGATCCGAGTCTTATTCCCAGGTCTAACATTCACTCATTTCAAGGACTCAGTATCAAGTCAGACTGACATCTCTAAATGCAGCTGCTTCAGCCTTACATCAGTGGATTTTGGTCACTTCTGAAGATGACGCTTAGGTGTATTATCCTTACCTTTATGTCAGCCTACATATCCATCTGAAGCAGTAATTACTAACCTGTAAAGATGTAGTTTGTTTAAGGCAACTTCTCTTCAGCAGCTTTATCCGGAATGTGAAGCCCCACTATAAAGCCCACACTAGGCTACAGTAAATACCTGCTCAGGGGCTTCGTAAAAGCATTCCTTTCCTTCAAGATGAGGAAGCACTAGGGTTCATTAATAGAAAACAGACTTCTAACAAAAATAGAGAGAGTAAAAGAAATGCAACTATTTCAAAGTCTTACTTCTTTCAGAAAGCCATATTACCCTGAGGTATTTTTGTGCTTCCTGGTACGATTTTTTTTAAAACAAAATATGTAAGTTGTCAGTGGAAAAAACCAACCCAGCTCTAACACTACATTAAAAACTACATTCAGACTCAGTATAGAGAAACCAGAGGCCAGATCTCAAGCAGACTGGAGTTTGAAGGGATCAACTGACATTAAACCTCTCTACTAGTTCAAAAATAAAAAAGGCATATTAGCCAGTTAAACCATGCAAGAAACAACTATTAGAAGGAAAAAAGCAACGCACATTAAAATACCATGCAAATTCTTTATCCCATTTGTAAATGTGAGCCTCCAAAGTCAACACCAAAGCAAACATTTAAGAGACACTTTCGGAGCTGAGACAGAAAGGTTAAGCCTTGCCATAACCACCGCGTGTCAAAATAGTGCCGCAAGAGAAGCCAGTTATCTCCAACTGGTAGCATGGGATCTCATTTTTTTTTAAAAAGATGCAAGGAAATACAATTCCCCACAACATAAACAGACTTTTTGTAGGAAAAGCAACTCCTAAGACTTGCAGCTGTGCAATTCTCACTGTGCAGCACAAAAGTATCACATGTTCAGGTACAATCTTGAAATTTGTAACTAATTACCCAGTTCTTAGAACTGTAGAAAAGCATCACACACTTGAAAAAAAACTCATTCAACTACTCTTCCTGCCACTGGCCAAAAATTAGGGCACATGGAGAGAGAGCACATGAGCTTCCAACATTCAATTCACAAATCCATAGTGCAGGCTGTTACATAACATATTTTACCTCTTACATTTCAACTCTGCCAAAAGTTTTTGTGCCGCAGCAGTATTCCTTCATTCACTCAGGAGACTGTGTACAGTAAGGTTGCAGGTTATTGGCCGCTGAAGAAAGAGTAAGAGGCATCTTCTCAAAGCTGTGTTCCTAGCACCATGATAGCCAACTTCTGCTGTAACACCTTCGCATTATTTTTAATGCCTGGAATTCAGAGAGCAAAATGAATCACTGAAGATGACAGGCAGTCATCTTTGCAGCTGGATTTTATAGATCATTCTGAACTTATGGGGTAAAGCATTTCATTATTTCTGTCTTGGTTATACAACACCAGCTGCTAGGCACCACTAGTGATGCACAGTCCCTTGGAGAGGGACATTTATCCAAGACTGTCACGAACAACCAGCAACTGTCTGATACTCAAGACAACCCGTCAGCTGGTTTCCAGGTCCTCTGTTCCAGTACTCCCTTCAGCCCTTTTGCACAGTTACCATTGTCTCCTCTATCTACACCTGGATATGCCTGTCCTCATTCATGCGTGCTTTTTACATTTTACAGAGTGACACTGAAGAACTCACAAACCTCAGCAGAAAAAGTTTAACACACCCCATGCCATTTGGTGCTACATGTAAAGACAAAATAGGGCCGGGTCTAATAAGGTTGGTGAAAGCTTGACTTAAAGACATCAGGTAGCTCTCATAAGCCTGCAGAAACATGACTTACCCACAGCTGGTGCTGCCGTTCCTACTGGATGTACACAAAGCTTTTCCAGGAAGAAAAATTCTATTAGTACCAGAGATGCTCTGTTTCAAATAGGATTTTTTCTGAAAGGTACTCCAACTTCTTTCCATTAGTCCCCAGTAGTTTCTTTTAAGAGGAGTCATTGTCCAACAAGGTGTCCATTTAGAAACTTCTCCCTGCATAAATAACCATCCCTTTTTAACCTGAACTTTGAATGCCACTGCTTTTAACAAGCCACGCCAAAGCTGTTTGGCTTCCATGAGTAGATGGAGCAATAGGCAGGCAGGATATCCATTCTGCACTATTAATACCAAGGCAGCAATAAATCTGACAACATTGTAACACTCAACTTGCAAATGCAAAACAAGTGTTGAAATTTAGCCAATAAACTACTGAGTTATTTGCCTTTTTGCTCATTGCAATTGGAGAAAATAAGGGTCTGTGTCCAAGGAAAGCACTTTTAAGTTTTACATCACCGAATATGGATATTAGCAGCCAGGCAGTGCTGGAAGAGAAAAGGGGAGAGCAAGTACAAGACTAAATGATGCTTATAAGAAGGGTCCCTTTTGGATTCTTTCCCATCTTTATTCCCCACCCTCCCTGAAGCCTGTTCACAAATCCTGATGTCACTTGCCTTAATATCTTAACACTGTCATATTTCAAGCTCATAATGAAATGAGAGACAGCAGAAACTTAATCTCTTCACACTTACTATAACATACCCACACATTATTTTCCTGTTCTATCAATTATAATACTTTTCACAAAAGCAATTTTTCTAGAGAAATACATAAATTTTTACACAGTTCAATCAAGCCACATATATTTGGAAAGCTTGGTTTTTAGATACATGCTTGAAGAACGAAAGCAATACTTCAAACTTAATTGGAGAAAAACACATACTATGCGGAGATATAATACCAGTTATGAATGACCACAGAAGTCAGGCATTTGTTGTGTACTTTGCTGCACTATACTCCCTTAAATAGCTTTTTACTTGCTTCGCATTCATTGTGACAATTACAGTCTGAACATCGAGACAGGCAAGCTGTGCAACACAATAATACATTAACATCAAGGAAAGGAGATGATGCCATTAATCAAGAACAGCATAACAGTGATCTGGTCAGAAGCATCTCTAAGGTATGCCTGTGTTACTTTGTTATAGAAAGAGAAGGACATTCAATCACAGAACCTAAAATCTAACGTTATTCCAAAGTCATCACAATGTAGTTAAACCTTACATACTTTTTTCCATCAGAGCTTTTGCAGCACTGCAGGGAGAGTGAGAATCATCTTTACAAATAGGAAAACCGGACAACCTTACATGTGTAAGGTCACAAAAAGAAACAGAAGCAGACACAGGATCAGAACCTCCGATTTAGTCCTGTGTCCTGACTGCTTGATCCAATGGTTTTCTGCAAAAAAGGAACACTATAACAGCTACAGGCCATTTTTCATACTTTTAGATATTAGAAGTTTATCTGAAGGCGTGACACTCAGCATCTTCCCCTGCAGCTGACAACACAGAAACTAAGATGGCTCAGATGCTTGCAGGATGCATTTCTACAAGCCAGACAGAACCAACCGGGCTTAGCATAACAACACTAAAAGCACCTACGGGACACAACTCTCCAGACTTTCCTGGCACTCTGGAGAGACTTTTAGTCTAAGATGCATGGAAGACCTTGGTACAAGTCATTACTTTAGATGGCCATCTCCCAGCTTCCCCAGCATCTCAGAGAAAGACAGGCTCCTGGGCATGAGAACTACTATCTTCCTGTGCAACAGGAAGAGCAATTACAGTAATCAGATATTTCCTCACTGTCAAACAGTCTTTTATCCCCCTGGCCAAAGATCCTGCCTCATAGTTAAGGCATAGGGCAAGGCTCCACTGCAGGCTTCCATGAGTGTTTAAGAGCAAGTTATTTCCCATCCTTTGTAAATTCCCTGTTTGCTGTGCATGAGCCTAACACCTACTACATGACAGTCCCCATTTTACAGGAATCCAGATCCTGCGTTCATATGCATAGCACACAATAAGATTCAAGCTGAAAACAACTGCTTGTTGCAGCGCAAATATAGGGAACTAAGTTCAGCCCAGTCACACTGATCCTGAAGCTCTCTACTCATCCCCTCAGTCACTGATTTTAGCAACAATACAGAACACTTCTGCTGAGTTTCCAGAGGGCCAGGCTAAACCCTCACCTAACTTCATTGCGCGAGAATTAAAGCAGGACCAATTTCAAGACTCTTACTAACAATAGCAAGCTGGAAGTAATTCTAAGCACAATAATTTCATTACTGGATACCTCACAATGTGCATCTGCTGAAGAACATGATCTGCAAATGACAAATTGGAAGATGCTACCTTAGGAATAATGCAAGTTTATCACAAAGTGATGGGTTGGAAATAAATCCAAGCCCTTGAGCATTTCAGTAAACACCTTTGTGCCTTAAGGAGGAAGAAAGGAAAGAGCTATGTAACAACTGACAAAACAATTTTACAACTCATTTAGGAGCCATTACTTAAGATTCAGCCAAACTCTGAATCTTAGAGTTTTACCAACGATCAAACAACTATGTTCAAGTATTTCCAGGACACCTGATGACATCATGTCAAATAACAGTTGCATATATGAAGGCTGTAGAATGTAGCCTGTACTTAAGGTACCCTACGCCTGACAATTCTACCAAAGCCCTGAAATGAAGCTGTGAATATTATACATCCAGGCCTAATAACTGGTTTATCAAAAGTACTTAAAAACACACTGTAGCCCTTTGTTCATCATGAACATTAAGAGAAGATCCTCTGTAAAATGTACCATCCACATAATCTCAAATAGGTAGATTTTTTTGGTAAATTTTTTTATTCAGAAAACTTAATAAGACCCTTCTTCACTGAATCCTTAGGAGTGCTGTAAGCACCTGAAAAATTAATAACATCTAGAGCATTTCCTGAAGCTGTTTTCAGTATGCATAGAAGCAAGCCTGAACACCAATTGCTTGCTTGCTTCTAAGCTAAAGCTCCTCAAGACAAGCCCTGGTTGTAGAAGGTAAAATACAATAGCTGTATCATTACGGAGGTTTCTAATACGAAGTTACTTGCTCTAGTTATTCCAGCCTTTGAATATTTTTTTCTTGCATATACAGGAAACAGCACACATTTAAAATATTGGTAACATACACATACATATGAGTAATCCCCATAAAAAGCTACAATCCTTTGAAGGATGCCTGCAATAGTTCCTCCCATATGGTGTACCATTTTTCCCCACATAGCACCTCTTCATTTCGTTTTACTTAATATTCCGCCCATACAATAATTTCAGGAACTCTCCTCCAATTAATAACATGCAGATTTATGCAGCTCTCTAGTTTGCATACCTAATTTTCCCCACACAGTTTGTCTGCTTTACTAAAATTCCTCTGATGTTTACTTTGTTTTAATATTCTTGCAAAGTTAAAAAGGAACTATCACTTGAACATCCATTATTAATTTACCCTAAGTATCTCCAATTAATTCTCTGAATAGATTGGTACTTTATGACATTTGTTATTGATTGTTTGGAAGCAAACTTCCAATTACCAAAGGAGCACAGTTTTCCTAGCTCAAAATCTGAGTTTGAATATTCTTCTGCTAAGCAGTCTTAAAGAGGCAGCACTCCTTTTAATAGAAGGAGTCAAAATTATAGCCCAAATGGATATAACAATCCATAAATGCCCTATCTTTACCACTGTATCTCAACTGACAGATACAAATATAAATCAAGACAGACTGCTTTTAGCAAACATGACCAAAGCCAAGTTTTAGCATCATTAACATCGCAAGAGAATCCTAATTATACGCATCTTCACTGCTCGTTGGTGGTAGAGATACATAAGCTCACCGCAAGAACCCCATAACTCTTTAGGAGACAGATGCAAAAGCTAAAGAGGTGAAGTTATTTCTTGTCCAACAGCCACTGAAACCCAGTGAGCAACAGGCCTAGAAATACTGCCCAAGAACTGAAGTCTTAATTTTAGGTTTTTTAGTATTTTCCTTCACTCCATCACATGATACAAGAGCAGCATCTGAGTGTCAGCAGACAAATGGAAGGCCACCGTGGATTATCTTTTATTTTTTAAATCCCCCTTCCCTCCTACTTGAATGCTTTGTAAGGGGGCATTTAGGTCAGGAGCAGCAAAAATATAAAGTAAGGATGAACGTGCCCAACTCCCCTGCTAGTCCCCCAACCCTGCTTCCTCTCAACTAGCAAAAAAGCAAGAAAATCCTTCATTTTCTGTCCAGGCATTTTAAAAAGACTGAACAGCACAGCTCAGTGAAACAGGTCCCAGCAGAATCCCACATATTGAAGAGGACAAGCAAGGTAGCAGGTCAGAAAGGGTGAGCAACAGTTCAGAACTGGTAAGACGCCCCAAAGACTGGGGATCAGGAACACTGTAAAGAATCAGTCATAAGAAATGGGGCTAAAAATCAAGAGGTCAGCTGAGAGACCAGGCCAAAAGCACCAGAGACTAACCACAAGAACAGCACATCCTAGAAGGCAATAAATCCCAAGAAGGTTGCCAGATTCCTCAGAGACAACTAACTTGTCTCACAGAGCTCTCTCATCAGAACCAGTGCTATCCCTAAGCAAATAGGCAAGGAGCCCTGGACAGGGAAGTAGCATTACAGCTTTGCAGATAACAGCAAAAGCAGCATTTTTAAGAACTGTACAAAACCAAAGTGCCACAAGAGCAAGTGAAAAAATGGAAGTACAGGACATCAATTCTACCTACAGGGTCTTCCTTCAGCAGCTGCCATATGGCACAGTTACCCATGCCAAAGCCCAGGCACTGTCTCCACCCAGATCCAGGCAAGTTCTAATTCTTTGAGGATTTTCTACTGCCAATCCTGACACCAGGCAGCAGCTCATTAATGGAAAAAGCTTCTTACACTACAGAAACTCAGGAGGAAGGGAGTAGCTGTGCTGCTCTGACTTGGCCTCACCAGCTAGTCAACATAGGTCAAGGCCAGAACCCCCTTTTGACTGGGAGGTCTAAGAGGGGCCTTCTCAGAGTTGCCACTCACCAATTCCCAGCTTTCAATCACAACAGCATCACCACACAAAGAAGCCCTCACCCTACCCTCCATCTTCTGCTTCGAAACATTCTCAACTGGAGTGCGAAGTTTAAGCTCTCTTCCTACAAACTCAGAAAAAAGTAAATTCTGGCTTTTGTGGAGCCTTTAAGCCACCTTTTTCCTTTGCTCAAGTTTTGATTTTTGGCAGCAAGAAATCAACCTAGAAAGCTTTACAAGATCTTAGGTACATACAATGCTCTGGTAGAAACGCATTGCTAAGCAACACTCGAGCTGTGCTTAGGCTGTAAAGATACTCTGGCCAAGAACACAACACAGGGTTCATTAGAATTACAATTCTAAAAAGTATGCCTTGGCCACCACCAGACAATACCATCCCCAAAGGGGACAGCAGGTCAGTTTTCACATCAGCCAGCTTTCATTCTAAGGCAGATGGATGTTATCTGTCTGCTTCCCTAAGTGGTCCAGCCTTATCTCAAGATGTTTCCGAGACTGATAATGACTTCAAGCGTTTGAAAGTGTAACAGAAAGAGTTGAGACCAAGAAGGGATAGGACTCACATAAGAGAAAACCTGTGCAGACCATTATTGTAGAAAGCAAGACAGTAAAGCCTTCAGAAACAACACATGCCTCTTTCTTACCCCGAGCTAAGAGACTACACTGCTAGATATGTAGTATTTTTCACTTAGCATTTGGAAATAATTGGTATGTAGGCAGAAATGAGCAATTTACTCCCCAAGTCTCACACACAGTACTGAGAACTCAAGTTTGGTTTATTTCATCCATTTAACAAATATGACTTAACAAGTATGACTTACTAGGTGTACATTTCTGCATGAGCTAAGAAAGTAACACAAATCTTACCAAATCCAGATTAGAGGAATTCAGTGCATGAAGTGCAAAGGAAACTATCTTACAAGAACAGAAGCGTTAGCATGAAGATTAAGACCTCACTGCACACAGGGGACAAATAATCTTGAAACAATGCAACAACTTTTCCTTCAACAAAAAAAAAAAATCTACTGATAGATAAATAAACCAGGCTACAAGCAAAACCATCTCTTCAGGTCTTTTGCTGCAACTTACGCACCCAGTACAAAGCTCCGCTTCACAAGACAACTCTGCTACACCAGCATCTGCATGGAGCAGAGCCTGTGCCAACCCAGCAGCTCACCGATGCAAGCAAGTTTCCCTTATCTGCCATGAAATGCGGAGTGACAGTGGAGCTGTTTGAACAAGAACCCTTTACCTCTCCTCAGTTTGTGTCTAAGGCAAGAGGAGCTCAGAAACAAAACAGTTTTTTTTTTTCAAGTACCACAGAAGACAAGAGAATCATTCCTGAAGTACTTCCATCTCTCCAAAGCCATTAAGTCCTACAGAACCCTGTAGGCATTCCACACCAGAATGCACAAGGAGTCAGAAGCTCAAAGTTAAGATAGAACACACCATCAGCCCCCCAAATGAAGTCTAAGCACCTCTGTTGACTCAGTTTTTTTTCATGGACACTGTTGATGTTCAGTGAGGATTTCAGGTATGTAAAAGCGCATTGCATTACAGCTACTAATCATGGCACTCTAAAGCCTCTTTCTAGAAATAACCATTATTCCAGCCCATGCCTATCTCCTCTGCTTCATCAATACACTCTCAGTCATTAGAAAACAAAAGGGTAAAGTGAAATACAGTTTTGTTCTCATTGAGCTGCCTATATCAGTCAATAGCTAGAAGTTGCAAGGCTATCCTCGGCCTTCCTTGGTTTTCTGCCCCTTCTATCACACACTGTGTCAAGCAACATTTGACTTCTAAAAGCATCCTTTACCTAGGGAGCTGCGTGATTGACACTGACAGAAAGGAAAGAAAATGCAAACGGAAGAGATGCAAGTATGGGAACCTGCTCAATCTAACTGAAAAATAACTCATTTAGCAGAAATCGTTTAGAGAAATAAATGCTGTCAGAGCCAGAAGTCAAACAGTAAATAAGCCTTACCCAATTTAAACATGTAGCTGCTTAAAAACATTCTTCACAGTAATGTGCAGTTTAAGCACTTAGGAGAATTGCCAAGAGGTGTCAAAATAGTAAAAAGAAGTCTGAAAATAAGATTGCATGTAAATAAATCCCCCTCAGCTCTGCCAAACATCTCAGGCTCACTAACTACAAAGCTATACTATATTCAAGAGAGAGCTACCTTCCAGCCATACAGGGCCACAGTATGATTTTCCTTGCCATACTGAAAAAAGCCACCAGTATAGATCATCTTGTTCTGTGCCCCCGCCCGCCCCGCCCCAAATTCCATCCTCAATTTTCTGATATTCGGTGTCTCGGTACCTTTGTGCTCAATCATCCTTCAGATACTCAGAAAGGATAAAAACAGATGTGTATGGTCTAAGACTTTATTGTTTTTTGTTTACATTTAAGTAATATTCTTAACCATATACCCCCTCAAATATTCTCATTTCTGGTCACTTCATTGGAAAAGTTGGTGCTAAACAAGAAAGGTAGAGACAGAATCTAAACTTCACTAGGAAAACAGGAAACAATTGTTTAACAGGGATCGAACAGACACCTGTCAAAATCACAAGTTGTATGTGCAAGGCAAATGGGGAAGCAAACCAGGACATAGCTCATTAAGACATCAGGTAGCAGACTAAAAGATAAGAAAAACAAATGCCCTTAACACTACACAACATTACACATACACAGTTACTATTACCTATTACACATAACTGCAAAGTACCAAACAATGCTGTGAAAGCCAGAAAATAAATGGTTTCAAAAGAGGCCTAAACAGAATGGTAAGTGACAATAAAATTCTAGAAGAGGTTAAACCACATTCGATGCTCAAAGATGCTGCCACTTAAGGCAGCTTAGACCACCTCTTAGGCCTGGATGAATATATCCCTCGCATTTCATCTGATCATATCCTATTGCTACAACCAATTACACAACTGTAACAGCCCTGTACCTTACGGCCTCTCTCATGCAAAGTTACACAGCCACTTCACCGGGCCCTGTTCTCCAGTCACCCACGTTACAATAAATCTACAGAGAGCTCCTAGTAATGAAAGCAAGCCTTGGAAATGCTACTAGACACAACAGTTCCTATGTTCTTTTACACATTTACCTTGCAAATAGAGACCTGAAGCCACCAAGATTTTGCCAGCATGCAGCACTCCCACATGCTCCTCATTACATGAAACTAGCCATGGAACCAGTTAATTCCCTGCATGTAAATAAAGGTGAACTTAGAGCTCTCATGGTCTTTAATACCCACTTTTTTCAAGCACAGAGAAACCCATCTTGGCCAAGAACAGTAAACTTCAGAGTTATGAAACCAGAAAAGGCATATTATTGTTTTCCATTCCTCCTGACCAATTGTTCACTTCTGAGCCTTTCCTTTTCCTTATTCACAGGAGCATATACCCACCCTGCTTGTGTGAGCAATAGCAAGTAGTAATTAGTGTAATACTAACAGCCCTCTCTTCAAAATACCATTTCTATTGCAAGTGTATTTTCAAAGAAAGCAGTCTCTACATTGAACATGAAAGCTGCCAGCTGCCTTATCATGCACTGGGACTATGAGATCTCTTGAGCTAAACAGACTTACACTGGATCAGTAACTTCAATGGGAGACTTCAAAAAATCCTATTACTGCAGAAAGTTATATTGGCAATAGAGCAGACTTATGTCTGCATTTCAGCAGTGCCTTAGGAGAGAAGTGTATTTGCTGACATTCATTCCATCTTGACTGCTTTCTGGTCTTAAGGTTGCAACTCTACTTTACTTACATATAAGCATAAACACTTTTTTCCTGGCTAGAATCCAACACTAACATAATAATGACTTCCACAGCTGTCACCACTGCTGGCTACACCAGGCATAGCTACAAACATGCTGTGTTTCCTACAAGTTATGTTTGAACACATCTACTTTGGAGATGTCCACAGGATACACGACATCCTTTGTGCGTAGGCACAGCATCATTCTACAGTGCAAGACAGTAACAGCCATATGACAGGCTACAGAGCATGGAAACACCTTTCCCAGCTCAGCCACTACCTTCTTACTGGCCATCCATTTTATTTCTGTAATGCCATTTTTTAACCACTGAATTGGGAACTGTTACTCTTGAATCTCACCTCACAAGGTGAGGTTAGCTGATGCTTCCAAATGTCTTTGAAATCCCCAGATGAAACAAGAGTTCTAAACATTACTCATTAACTGTAAATGCATGCTACAAGAGCACAAGTGCAAAACAGGTTGTCAGCTAAGAAGCTCCTGTGGGCTCAACAGCTGTGGTTAGGAAAGACTCCCAAGGGAAGAGAACAACTGCTTCGTACTTATATATTCCTCACGTGCCACCACTCCTCTTTCCTTATCCCACATGGCACTAATAGCATCCAAAGGCAGCACGGAATAAGTATTAAATATTAAATCACCTTCAGTAATGCAAATTTGCTTCAGACAGAGCAGGGGAATCTGGGCAGTGCACCAGAAAGACAAACTAAGGAGCTATCCTCAGGAGCATGCTCCAGCAGAACACAGTCCTGGCAGCACTCTCATCATAATGGGATCCAGGCTTCACCACAAGGCTTGTTTGCAAACCAGCCCATGAAATATTCACCAATTTTTTTTCCAGAGACTGAAGTTTCAGCATCTCAAGTTAAAAACGTTAGTGGGACTTCTTCCATGAAGTTAGGGTTTCCCCTCAAGGGCCTTAGCACTGCCAATGCAAAGCAAGATATCTCTTTTCCATCTCCCACTTACAAAATGCACCTTCCTGTCCCCTCTCTCTCTTCATTGCAGTTAATGACTTATGGAGCAAGTAGCAAAGTGCTTTGTATTCCATTCAAATAAGAGTAGAGACCCTCCTCTGTAATAAGGATCACATTGTTCAACACAGCACTCCTGAAAAGATGAAAGCCCTTTTTCCTCAGGTAACTCTTCCTATTCAGATGCCCCAAGGCACAGCTGATGCGCATACCTGCCACAGTATGAGCTTTTTCATAAGCTAAGCAATGGGAGCAGCAACAGCAAACTCTTCTCCCTTGGGAAGCAGCTCAGGAGATTCAGGAAGGCAGAGGAACCATTGATTTCTAGTTCCTTACCTGCTCCTGCCAAGAAACATGTAGCCTCTGAGAGATGAATAAAGAGGCACATACAAACCCTAACAGCTAAACTTTGTCTCCCCTGCTGCTGTCATGTCCGTCAGTACGATTTCTACTTTGTGTAAGTTCTACAATCCAAATTTGAATCTGCAACCATTAACACAGACCTCCAATTTACAATGCAAGTGTCATGTTCCTAGCAATCACATTTTAAATGAACAGATGCCAGGTGTTTCAAAATCCAGTGGAAAGTCTAGTTTGCTGGGGGTTCATTTCATAGGAGACTAATAAAAAGAAAGTTTTCTGCTGAACTGCACTGAGGTAGTCTCCACCCCAAATTCTGGGCATTTTAGTAGGCTGACAGAATCTAGAACCCTCCAAGATACCTTTTTTTGGCCTCTGCAAGAGAATTATCCCATGCATATCCCTCGAAAACCTGACAGTGTTTTGTGCTATGCTATCTACTATTCTAAGCTATTTGTCTATCCATATTCAGTCCATAAACACTGCTGAAGTAAAACTGCACATACAACATAAGCTCCACATATTGTAAACAAGTTTTACACCCTCAAAATACCAAGCACAAGATACTATGCATTTTATTTCACTAGGAAATCAACCAAAATACAATCTCTTTATCGCTGAGAGCTATTCCCCTAAAAAGTCTTGAAAAATACTTCAAGCCCTACTTAGTAATCAGTCTCACAGCACCACCACAGGAATCTGACTTAAAAGAGCAGGGAGGCAACTTCCATACATAGGAGCTGGAACATTCAGACAAAAGAGAACATATCAGCTCCAACACAAATCCCATCAGTCCTTCAGGATGACAGAGCATTTTCCAGGATTGCATCTAAGCTCCTGACTAACTACACTCAGACAGGCCAAAGGCAGGCCAGAAAGGGCTTCCACCATATCCTGGTTTCAGCTGGAATAGAATTAATTTTCTTCCTAGTAGCTGGTACTGTGCTGTGTTTTGGATTTAGTATAACATTGATAACACAGTGATGTTTTAGTTGTTGCTAAGTAGTGTTTACGCTAGTCAAGGACTTTTCAGCTTCCCATGCTCTGCCAGGTGCACGAGAAACTGGGAGGGAGCATAGCCAGGACAGCTGACCCAAACTGGCCAAAGGGATATTCCATACCATATGACATCATGCTCAGTATATAAACTGTAAGGAATTGGCTGGGGAACAGCCATCACTGCTCAGGGACTGGCTGGGCATCAGTCAGCAGGTAGTGAGCAGCTGTATTGTGCATCACGTATTTTGTATATTCCATCATCATCATCATCATTATCCCTTCCTTTTCCGTTCTATTAAACTGTCTTTATCTCAATCCAGGAATTGTTTTTTCCCCCCCAGTTTTCTCCCCCATCCCACCAGGGGGGGAGTAAGCAAGCAGCTGTGTGGTGTTTGGCCACCTGCCAGGTTAAACCACAACACACCACATCTTACATGAAGCTCAGTGCATATGTGTTAACATGTGAAGATTAAGAGTCTAGTCCCAGACAATAAATTAAGTTTCTAAGACTTGGCAAGTAAAAGTCAACCAACAAGGCTAGAGGGAGCAAGAACAGCAAAGTAAACTGCAGAGAAGTTAAATGGCCTATTATAAAAAGTCATACAACACCATGGACACCTGCCAGTTGAAGAACTAGCTGGAGGCACTAAATTTCCTGTTACCACTGTTTACAGCTGAGCCTACCCAGACCTAGCAGCATACTTGCACACTGATTAAGAACTACACGGTTCTCAACTCTTACACCTCTCCTCCTGAATCAGCTCCTAAATATGTATATAAGCACACAGTGAGAAATGAACTTAGAGGAAACTATCCCTCAAATAACTATTTAATCTCTTCCCATGACTAATTAACAGAAATATAACTTTTTAACAAGGAAAAAGAAGTTACTTAAACTCAGAGTTATTTTGTCAGCTATTTTCAAATCAAAAATATGTATTTGCTTTGAGCTAGAGTTCAAACGATGCTTCAGAAAGCTGTTTGCCATACAGAAACATGATTAACATGTCAGAATATTGCATCACGCCAGTTTTTTCCAACAACTGCAGGGATAGGTGTTTACAGTAAGATTTACTATGTAACAGATTGTTCTACTAGCCTTCCTTATCCATGAGCGCTCACTGTACACACTGCACAGGTACCTCTCCCTACCAAGACAGAAGTTATAATAACAGAAATTTTCCTGAAGCACAAACGTGAAAAATAAGCATGAGTGGTAGCTCTCATTGAAAAGTCAAATAGGAGAGCTACCAATAGTGTCAGATGCACTTATTTCACTCCTCACAGCTGTATGCAGCATTATCTGCTGACAGGTAATGGACATGATCTAAATCATTCTTCCCCTCACTTCTTCAGATACAATCAGTTATCATTTGAAAGTAATGAATCTGCCAGACTGGAAAATCCTAAACGATCTTGATGGAATCAACTTTTTGACTTTCATTTAACCTCCTCTCACCCTTCAAGAGTTAGAACTTTTGCAATACTCCATTCACAGACATCCTCAAATAAATGCATGCAAATACAAAAACAGAGACAGCCTCGTCACAGAAGCAGACATCTGCCGATTAACAATGACACGTTGTACCCTGTGCAGTTACAAGCCAATGCGTTTACAGCAAGGAGTACATCTCCTCTACACTTACGAGGGATGCACCTTCTTGCATCTCAGAGAACCTGTTGCCTTCTGTCACTTGGCATTCACTTCATTCACAAGCACACAAGCAAGTTTCCAAAATAAGGTCTTCCACAAGTACTCTCCCATATCCTATCCTCACTTAGGAAATTTCGGCAGCACTGATGTATATCCAAACTGTTCCAAGCACTCCTTCCAAAAAGCTGCACCATATAGCAACAGGGGCAGAGAGTTCGCTGAACAGGCATGAAAGGTTCAAGAGCTACAGAAACAGTTCACTTTTAACAAAAAAGGGGCTACACATCTACTTTTTGCACAGACCAGAGCAGCTGCCTTAATCAGTTAATTGAACTAACTAGAAAAATCGGTAGAGGCATATCACTAGCAATGTTTCCTTTGAAGCAACAAGCATGACTAAAGGGAACTCTAACTCAGAGACATCTCAAGTTGGCAAGATGCATCACACCAGACACATGCTTCAAGTGAGCTGAATCCCTACTGGATATGCTCACTCTACACCAACTTGAGTGACAACTTAGGGTGAGCTATCCCATATCTTATAGACTCCATGTCCCACTTACCTCACCCTGGCTGTTTTCACCTTGAAACGCCTTCCTCCACGTACCACCAGGGTATTTACCATATTTCTAAGGCACACAAAGCATGTTTAACAACCATGTCTCAAGCGAGAAGTCTGCAGACATGCAAGCTTTCTTATTTGCCGTAACAGACCTCCACCGTAACGCAAAATCCAGACCCTTGTTCCACTCACTTGTGGTATAGAAACCAAAGAAAAATCCCCATCCACTGTCACCAGCACTAAGTCTGAAACACAGCAGAGCTGTCCTAACCTCTTCATCAGGAAGCAATCATGGGCTAGCTATTGTGGAACACTGCAGTAGTACCGATACACATGTGAGAAGGCTCACAGGAAAAGAGTCAGGACATCTACAAAGTCAGCTAGACACTGTAGCCTATAACATTTATGACTGACTCTGCTGCTTCTGAAATAGCCCAGTAGCTTGTCAGACACGCAAGATTAATATCTACAAAGATGCTAAGCAATCCCAAATCAATAGAAGTTCTAACAGAGACCTGCATGCTGAATTAAACAGCACTGACAAGCGGGTTGTTATCACACCATGTTTAATGATCAAATGAGATTTCACTTCTAACAAGATTACTCCCTTTTTAACAGGAGTCTATGTGCCACAGAAAGATAATCCTGCACAATCAACCATCACACACATGTAAAGTCAAGAAGCAACTGCTCATTAATGGAAATTCTATAGATACAGTCAAGCAGCTGAAGCAAATGTGTTTGACTTCCCAAGTATAATCAACAGTGGGGACTTGCTCAAAGCCTTCCACAAAGCATAGGCCTCCATCACCTGAGCAATTGCTCCACTAGCATTATAGGCCCCTGCTTCCTATGTGGTTCAGCCAGTAGAAGGAAAAACAGTATTTGGTGCTTCATACAGGAAACCAGAATTTGTGGTTTACGATCCCCTACAGGCTACAACGGCTTTGAGCACAGGACACTTGTTCCTGCAGTCTGTAGCCTTCCAAAACCACGGCCAGATCAAACTCGGCATTTGCCTGAACTTCCGTGCCACACAGACACAAACGGCATTTGGCCCGACAGAGGTATTCTAAACCATGCATAGGAACGACACGTATTTGATAGTGCACCTCAAACACATCATGCATCATACTGGTGATGACAGTCTAAGTGATCCACTGGAATGTCTAAACAGCGCATTTTGCTTAACAGATTCCAACACCCTCAAGAACTCGCAGATTATTTGACATGACGAAGACGACAGACCCGATCCACTGAACAACTATTTGTCCAAGAACAGTGCCACTGACTTGCCCTCTAAGCACTATTTAAGTTAATGCTCATCTCGGTTCTAGTATTTTTCACTAACAGGCATCATCTTAGAAAGGAGTAAAGCTTCTCAATTCAAACAGTAGCCCAACAAAGTAGATTAAAGCAGAATAGAGTTGGCCTGGGAAAAAACTAAGCAGTAGGACAGTCGGAACATTGTCTCTTATGCTCTTTCTGCTGCTGACTAAACCCTAATTTAGTGTCAGTATTGCTTTCTCACTCATCTCTTCCCTTTTTCTAAGTGTGTTTAATCTGCTGTAAAATTGTTTTCACGGCTGCAGTGAATGTTATTGTAACTGTTTTACAATGTGCATTATCTGCACTGTGTAAAGGCTTTTGCCTTCTGTATGCAAATCAGTACCTCGCCTGCTGTCATTCAAGGTGCATGCCCTCACACAGCTATACTAAGCTACATTCCACATCACTGAAGGGCACAAATGCCATTTCCTGCATAAGTTAATAAATCACTTTGGATCCAGTCCTACAGAACTGAAGCCTGTTCTCAGAATTCAGCCAGGGCTTGGCCAGAACACAGGAGTTCAGGAAACTTGTTCTGACCCATAGCTACTGCCATAACTGCTGAGCCATAGGAAACAAAGGCTTGAACAGAGGTGGTCATCAATCACTGGTCTGACAGGGCAAACAAAGAAAGAACCAATCTACAGAAGATATGCCCCTTCTGTGGAGAGAAAATAATCTTTGTTAGAACAATCTAGTTATCCATAACATTAGAACAATTAGAAAAAACACAGTATTCTTAATCCTCCCTAGTTTGTAACATATTAAAAAAATTTAAGCAATCAAGGTCAGTGTTTTTAATACTGAATAAGCAAACCAAGGCAAGAAGCTAGAATGCAATTTTCCTCAAGATCCCTGAACAAATTAGTATCAATAAATCAGATTGGCTGCTGGTCCTGAACCTCCTGCATCAAGGCCTCACTTCTAAGCTGTTTCCACTTGTCTCAAATTTTACAGAATTGTTTATATGCCAGTCAACTTTACAGAGGATAAGTTTACAGACTTTCCATAGCTGCATGTAGACAGCCAGCCTGTGAAAACAACACAAGGACTCTAGACTTGCCTTTTAGTCCAATATTTTTCAATTACCAAGCTGAAGCAGGACTCAACGTTAAATACTGGTCACCAGCCAAAGGGCCAAGCAGCCAACTTCTCCAAAAATAAAGCATGCACACACACTCCACAGGGAGTCCCCTAGCTGGAGGAATAAGTAGCTCATCCTCAAGATTACTTCTGAGGTGCCAACTGGGCCTCCTGCCACCAGCTAGCTGATTAGGACATCAATTGTCTGATTATATCAGCTCCCCAGTTACCCTTTCCTGGCAGAAGTCTCAGCTTCGTAACTCTTCATTTGCCTAGATCTACAACTTTCTGGCCAGTAGCAATGGCCTAAAGAGCAGCTAAAGGAGGAAGATGCACGCACTCTTAGACTGAAACACAAAACAATAGCATCACCTGCACAGAGGAGGTACGACAGCTTAAAAAGCAAGCTTATAGGAAAGCCCAAGATGTTCAACCCAGGCACTGCAGCTTGCAAAAGAGGGTTTTTTGCTTCAGGTGTTTATGCACAGCTATCTCATCCAGCCCAGCAACTCATTTACCAGTGTGTCTTTAGGATCCACTACATTTTCAACTTGCCAGTTTACCACAGCAAGTAATCATGGCATCAGAGACTGCTCAGAGAAGCCTGTTCCTCAACCTGTCAGTGCAAGGTCACATGATTAACCAAGAAAATCTATACAAAGAAGGAGGAGAAAAACCTACATACCCAATCCTCAGTCACTTAATCACAACCACTCCTGCTATCAGTATCTGAAGCAATATTGCCATGGCAACCACAATACCTTTAGCTCAGCTGACAGGATGGCATGAAAGGAGACACTTGTCTCCCCTTTGTTAGCTGGGTAATTGGTCCTGCTGTGCAGGGTCAGTTTTAAGAAAGATCACAGCAGGTAGAGTCTGTCTGGTTAGATACCAGGGCCACCTCATCCTTGAAACAGATCTCTTGGATTTATTAAACACTTAAGAGGCTAGTGAGCTGTGAAAATCCGATTCACTACCGCTGCAGTCTGCTGACTAGAAGCTTCATCAACTTTTCATTATCTTTGTATTTTTTGAGGGAGGGAAGCTTCAGGGATTTAAGATGCTGCAATTTTCAGGCTGCAGGAGCCTTCCAAATCAGTCACCTTCTCTGGCAGCAACCTTTTCAAGAACAAGAGCAAATCAGCTGGAGCTGGTTCTTATGCTGAGCTCTTCAGGTAGTGCACAGGACAGACCAAGTCTCACCACAAGTTATGCTACTTATTCTTCAGCCTGCCTACCAACACGTAAGCCAGTTCTAAAGCATTGTTTCCAGTGCTCCTTATTTCCACATTCAACTATTTTCTCATGTTGATGTGGAGAAAACAAACCCCAACCTTGTCCTTAATCTGATACAAACTGAAGATTTTCAGATTAAGAGAATGGATTAGCTCATTAGTATGTTCCAATACAAGCTGTTTCTCAGCTTGCATATTCTGCACAAGAGGCTGAAGCCCTGAACAATGTAACCAGCTCCGAAGCAATCAAAATTTCACCTCGTGAATTTCTAGGTACACAAAGTACATATATTTTAAAAGTCTTAATCCACTAGCTCTTCTCTTCAGCAGATCAAAGCATAATCATTACCCAATTGTTTAAGAAACAGTTGAGCCTCTACTTGCATGCAAACAGCTCAAACATAGCTCCAGCTGAAATACCCAGAGCAGAGCAAGGAAAGTCACAAACTGTCTGTAACAGGCAAGCACTCCCTGCCTATATTGTTTAACTGTGCACAGCAGAGGCATCTGAGGGTTCCATTGTAGGGTAACGTCAGAAATTTAGCTTTTAGGAAACTAATCCTAGGAAGAGAATTCAGGGGAAGCAATTTCTACATCTTAAAGTTATCTGCCTTAGCAGACATTCTTCCAATGAATTCATAAGCCCCTATCTCATGCATCCTACAGGAAGTAGGCACATGATGGGTGCAAGACAGCTCCTACAAGGACTGTAGAGTTTCTCCTCATCTTAAAGCTTCCTTCCGCCCAAGCTTAATAGAATCTGAGCAAGTATTTTGCTGTCAGTTTCCCCTCAGTTTTTAATGAAGCAGAAGGAATCACAAATATCCCTTTGAGAAGTTTGTGTTACATGAAGGTTAGAAGACAAAGATTTTGACATTGCCAATAACCTTGACAAAGGATAAGCAACAGAGTGATGGGAAGTCTCATCACAAAGCAGTTTCTCACAGCCAATTCCTGTTCAAGGTTTCTCCTCTTTCGAGTAAGGTAAATCCTGAAGC
>NW_009234961.1:8686-21128 GCF_000690835.1 Fulmarus glacialis | reverse complement strand
AGTTTGGACTAGAGACCTCCTGAGGTCCCTTCCAACCTGAATTACCCTACTTCAATCCAAATGCAATGAAGTTAAAAGTTAAAACTCCACATTCTCAGAAGAATCCGAGTCCAAGATGAATAATGGAGATGAACTGCAGATAGCAAGCAATATTCAGAAGTGGTCAAAAAGCAGATACCTCAGTACCAAAGCTACTTCAACAAAAGCTATTTAGAGCCCAGCTGCATTTGCAACACTATCAGCTGCCCTCAAGCAGACAGCATCAAGGACCTAAAGCACATCAAATAAGGATGGTAAAATACTAAAGCTTCTTCCCCACAGCACAGCTTCCTTTCAGCCAGCTCACAGACCCTTTAGAAAAGCTTTTACAATTCAGTCTGTACTGGATAAGAGCAGCTAGAAGGCATCATATTATCTCTAGCAAGATTGCAAGAAGAGGTTTGCTACTGCGCTTCCTGAAGCCCAGCCACGCTTTAGACCAAAATCTATTTCACCTCTCCCTGTAGTCCAGCATGCTTCAAGCCACAGGCCTGAAAGTCTGAGCTACCTACTTCGTCTAATGCAATATTTATAGCCCAGAATTACTTTTGCCCCCAAAGCACAGAAGTTGCAGCTCATCTCCCCTGCCTTCCCCAAATCCCTGCCAACTTATGGTTGCCAACCTTTTAGCATTTTTTGGTATGTATCTGCACAAACCCAGAATAACTTCACAGATTTACAGCCGCACTGCTAACCAAGAAGTGTTATTTTCCAGTAGGTTATTTTAAGAGAGCTGGACCTCCTAGCTCTGACTTTGATAAAGTACATGGGCTTCTGTGGTAGTGGTACTGAATGATACCCTTCCTCACAGTAATATATAAAGCCATATCAACAATGTGATACAAGAACCACTTTAAACACAAAACCAGCAGTAGAAATTAAGCACGTGTTAACATTTTGTATTAATATTAACTTAATGCCTGGGGATTTCCGGCTTCCATTGTACCTTACTTTTCAGTTGACCTGCAAGGATGACATCACAATAAAAATAACAATTAATATTAGCTGTACTATAAATACCCACTCATTTCTATTTCAGCATGCATAGTATGTATGACTGTGCCTTTTCAAACTTTAAAATTCTGTTTTACAGGCCTTCATTTCAGCATAATGTCCTCATAAAACACAATAGCAGTGCAGCATAGAGAGGACTAAATTAAAAATTAATGGGCCCTGCCAGTGCTAAGCTTTCTCAGAGCCAGTAAAAGGCAGAAGGACAGTCCTCCCTCCCTGCAAGAGTCCTGCTTATACAAAACTAACAAACATACCCTTCCCTGTCCCAGGTTTAACAGCCAACTCCCTGCTGCATCACACTCACACATTCATTTTACTCATGCAAAGGATGAACATCTACTGTACAATGAAGTCAAGGGATGCAAGGGGCAAGCCTGGTTGGATTAATACGAGTCTTGTGGAACTCTACAGGAATAAACTCAGTGTCAGTGTCTGATTTTTCCCATTTGTCAGTAAGGGTCATCATGAATAACTGCATCCAAGTGAGAAGTATCTAGTTACAGAACCATTTTACGAGCACCTCTTATAAAGGCTTTGAGTTAAGATATGACAAAAGGTTAGGCACCTTGTCTAGCCCTGCTGACAAAAGCCTTCAATGCAGAACAGGAGCCCTTCCAATATCTCCTAGGGCTCCTAATGAGCCTCAGAAAGCCAGCTATCTTAAAACCACACTTCTCAGAGGTGGCCCCCAATAAGGTTTTGAAGAAAGGTCCATACTCAGCACAATACCCCCAAAAATGTTTCTCGGACTGTATTGTTTTAGCAATTATTGGTTAAGAGTGGAATAGCATGAGCAGAAGGGCATTCAAAAAGAGTCTTATAACTTAGAAAGATGGCCACTTTTAAAAAGATTAATTTACTTCCCCTGCAGAAGGGCACCATGAGCAAGAGGCTCCACTTAGATTTGGGAACTTGGTATTCACAGCCACTACCCAAACATATTCCTCTGCCTGGCCCTCAGCAGGGGCAAACAGGAGGGAGATTTCACCACAGGGAAGAACTCGATGAAGCGATTCTTACAGTATGCCGCTATGCGTAAGATACAGAAGCTGCCTCCCAGCTCCCACAGCTAATTGATTCTTTCTTCACATAGAGTAGAAAAAAGGCTGTTTGGCACTGAGGTAGCCCCTGTAAGCTCACAGAAATTACAAACCCATTCTCCAGTCCAACCCACAGTAGCTGTAGAACTACTTCATCTCTCAGTTGAGAAGTATGAACCCTTATTTCTTACCACTGGTAATACCAAGTATGTGACTCACGGAACACACATTTATAGCTAGTAAGGGGCTGGGCCAAACACTCCACATTTTCTACTAGCTGCTGAATAACCTCAGCTCCCAGCATTTAGGCACTTGTCCAAAGGCTCTCTTCACTGCAATTCCGTACAGAAGCTACAAGGAACATTTAGCTTTGTCACCTTAAGCCTTTTACAGAAAACTCCCCACAGGTCCCTAGAAGAGAAGCCAATATGGCATTCAATAGACTGCACACTGATTGCTATAAAGCAATATCCTTTAATAGAAACTGATCCATTTTAAAGCTCATCCACTGAACTTAGGAAACTTGCATTTCTACCCAATATGGTAAGTAATTTTCCCCATTTTTAATAACCAACCTCAGTCTGTTAAAGTATATACAGATTTTCCATAACTACCTTTTTAAAAGCATTCCAACCTCTTACAACTCCCATTCCAAAGCCCTATCACCTCAGTAGTGTAACTCAAGACCACTTCACCAAAGGCATCTGGTCCAGTTTGTTCAATTGTTTTAAAAAGTAGAAGTAATTATCATAATTATCATGAGCTGGTACACCACGTTCCCTACAGTAACATAGTTTCCACATTTCACCCTAGCATCAACAGGAAAAGTATTCCAGCATACAGTGTTTATACAGACTGCTCACAGACATTTCTTACAGACATTTGGTAGTCTTGCAACATATGTTATAGCTGTTTCTTATTTCTGTTGTCAGATTCATCTCTCACCGGGAAACTCTACTCCTGTTCAGCACCAGACCATGCACATGCAGTGTTTCAGTGTGGCCTTGCAGACAGAAATGACAGACTGGAGCCCTCTGGTGCTCTTCAGAGGGAAGGAAGCATTATCCTGATCAAACTGCCCTCAGGCACTTCAACCAGATAAAAGACACAGGCTTGCATTAATTACTATAGACCTCTTGGGGTTGCCTGGACAAGTGCCATAGTCTTTCATGAAGTAACAAGACATGCTGCCATCATGCTCTTTCACTGCAGCTTCTGTTCAGCTCCCTCATATCTCAAAAAGCTCAGTAGCCTCTCAGGGAAGTCACAGGAACTCTGTCATGTGGGGATATCTACAAATAAAACATCCAGCTGCATCTGTGTACGTTGTTGGCAAACCTCTAAAGACAACCTGTGTTTTCTGATTCAGTAGCTGACATGCTTTGCACCCTCTTTTGCTTTCCCAGCCAGTACCCAAACAATAACACAGCATTAAACACTAGTGGATGTTCTAGTGAGGAAGTGGTGTCACTTTCAAACATACTGAAAAATCTAAAAAAGTCAGTAAGCACCTGACTACCCATAGTCATTAAAATGAAGATGTCAGCTCAAGAACTTTGAACAATGCACTGCCTCCCTAAATTGTTGCTGCAATTTTGGTGGAAATAGCTGTCTTTTCACTTTCCCCCCCTCCACTTCAGTTTATACTCATTGCAAACATCTCTTTTTTTAATCCTACTGGATGCTACGCTTCAATATACAAATCTATCCATACAGAAG
Organism: Fulmarus glacialis; assembly: GCF_000690835.1. Lineage (NCBI taxonomy): Eukaryota > Metazoa > Chordata > Aves > Procellariiformes > Procellariidae > Fulmarus > Fulmarus glacialis. Next base: position 17,316 of record NW_009234961.1, on the reverse strand, counting down.
AGATTCTCTTAGACAGCCTATGAACAGCAAAAGGTCTTGCTGGTGATTTTTGTTTGTGTTTAGCACAATCCAAAGTCACCTCTGGAAATGTCTTTAGGCTCTTGCCCTGCATTTCTGTGCATAGCCAGCCCTATCAGAAGTGCAAATGCAATCTGGCAGTCAAAAAAAAGCAGAAGTACTAGCTTGTACTGATGACAGCATCAGGTATTCATTCTGCTCAAGTGTTGCTGACCATCTATCAGTCTGCTCCACGTTCAAGCTCACATTCAACAACTGAACAGTTACATACAGCAGCTGAGCATCACAAAAGGTAATTTTGTTCAGAAAAATCTTTCCAAATATTTCAGAACCAACATCTATATTGCCCCATAAACCCATGCAACTCAGACAACAGCATTAACTCCAGCAGAGGAAAACTAACAGACTAAAAGCAGTTTACTAGATCAAAGAGGAAAAGATTCGTTGCATACCAATGGAAGTCCCAGATACCTGTCAACATTTGACACGCAATGACAAAATCAGGCTTCTGGTACTCAGACAAGCATTTAACCCTTTTAAGACAGCACAGAAACTATTAATCAACTTACAACTGATTTTTTATGAAGTGTCTCATTTTTCAGGACATGTTGAAGTAATTCCTTAATTTAAATCTTCATTCATAAAGAAACTTTTTCAACACATCAAGCCTCCAAGAAGTTCTGAAGACATTAAAAACTTCCATTAGGAAGGAAATACCCCAGACAGGGACCCATGGCCCCAAGATTTCAGTAAATACTCCATCAACAGCAGCAAGAAGTGCAGAAAGCACAATGCTTAGCATTGCTAACATGCCTATTACTGTCCACAGCATGGAAAATGCAGTCACCTAGGAAACCATTTCAGAGATCTGCTGGTGTCCAGGGATAAGGTGAACATAACAATTACTCAGAGGCATCCACAGCTTGTGCCCTTTGGAGAACCTGCTGGAGAGCTGACAGTTTCCATAGAAACACTGTGGAAAAGCTTAGAGTGAGCTTCCTCCCAGCTGTTCCACTCCCAAGTGCAAACAACAAGGCCCAGCAATAAAATAAGTTGTCTTTTTCATTTGTTAAGTGCAACAGCTGGACAATGAGGCCAGAAGAGCAAAAAACATTTTCACATTACCAAAGGTTCATCTTAGGGGTGAGCAACAGAGTCCCTCTCCTGTAGCTACCTATTTTGCTACTATCTGCTTGCTTGTTGACAGCTACTCCCTTTAAAGACATTATTATTTTACCAGCTCAAAAAGAAATACAGTTCTATAGAGCTCCAAGTCCTCACAGCAGCTGCATTATACAGAATTTTGTACATAAAAGCACGGAACTTGTTAGCCTATCTGGGCCACTTGTCACTGACAGAGTGAATCCTTTCCTGCCTAAAAGCTGAAAGTTTTGAGTTGCTTTCTAACCCAGGAAGGCAACTTAAGGAGAAAGTCTGAGAGCACAAAAGTCACATGTCATCTCCACTACATGCCTATACAATGTAGTGCCATGGCCACACAGAATGAACTTTTTAACATTTTCTAACCCAGGAAGGCAACTTAAGGAGAAAGTCTGAGAGCACAAAAGTCACATGTCATCTCCACTATATGCCTATACAATGTAGTGCATGGCCACACAGAATGAACCTTTTAACATTGAGTTACCACTCGGAAGTATTACTCAGCACAGAACCTACCAAGCACATACACACCTATCTCACTTCAAGGATAAGCAGCTTTCAAGTTCCACTGCTTAGCGTTTTCCATTTCACATAAGCTTCCCAGCCAGCTTGATGCCAATAGATGAACTGGTTAATAATCACATGGTCTACCAAGGAAATCCTACACGTAAAGCCGAGGTATCACTTCAGGTCTGTCACAACACATGCTCAGAAACCTTTTGCCCAAAAGTCAATTTGGGCCTGAGAAGGTAGAAGTCTGATCCCTTCAGGCTACACCTCTCAGACTGAGTTTCCCCTACATAAAGCCTTGAATGGCTTCCACTCCTACAACTTCCCAGTAGTCTTCCTCATATCACCAATTCCACTCCATTCACCTAGCCTCTCTGCAGTCCTTGCCTCAGCATCTTTCCCATCCTTCATCACCAGCTAGTCCTCTTTCCCCACATCCCTGTAACACTTATTCCTTCATGCTATTACCTTCACCTCCTACACTTACTTTGCTACAACTGGCATGTTAAAAAGAGAGCTATATTTTTGCAGCCTTCAAAGCTCCTTTTCTGCCCTTTTTGTCCATAGAAATTCATCAGGCACATAGTCTAACAGTCATTTGGGCTAGCAGGTTCTACCTCTGTGTAGTTCCGAAAATAGCTTACCATAAAACATACTTTCCTTGCAGTAATACTTTCTAGCTAAATCTAGCAAAGACAAGATTGAAGAGGAACAAGTTGCCCAAAAAAATAAGACAACAGTTCACTAAGCAGGAATAGAGAACCTCTACACCTCACATCATGTTTCTGAAGAATTTATTTTCTTCATAGCCTATATTCTCTACATTGTAACAGGAAGTGTAAAGAACCCAAAAGACATGGAGTCTACCACCAGAGGCAGAGAAGTGGCATTGCTGTCTTGCTTCAAGTGTCCCCAAACATGCCGGGTTTGCAGCTTCATCCATACTTCCATGCAAAAGTACATGGATAAAAACTGACTCAAGTCTCAAAACCCAATCACAAAGTAACATTTCTTTCTATAAGCCTACAGTCAGAATATGCTTTCCCCGCCCCAACGTAAACAGAAGTTATTGCAATCCAAAGTTTTAAATACTTCAAGAGAAATTAATCAGCTTTCAGAACAAAATCCAGCTGAAAACTTTGCAATTTAACCCCAAAAGTGGTTTCCTTTATTTCTGGAGATAGAGAGGTTTCTTTTTGCTTTTCAGGGACAGGGAAGTAAAAATTTTCACTTTGAGGTTTCCACAGCTTTTTTGCTTCAGCAGCAAAACCACTTCTTGATGTTCTTGCCAATCTTCCCTTTCCAAAAGGGCAACAAGAAACATCAAACCAGTGCTAAAAACACTTTCTCCCCCCTTTGCTGTAATTAGATTCTAAACTCTCCCCTGCTGGTGCCACTATCTGTCAGTCCTGCCCATATAGTGATGGGGCTCTCTAGCACACACATAGGTTTGCAGGCTCCACCACCACACAATAGTATTATTTCATGTTGTCAACCACATTTTTGACCTGGTAAACACAGCATGACCAAAAGCCCTAACCCTTCATCACATATAGCTAGTTTCTTAGTCCCACACAGTTCTTAGAGCAAGTCTTAACTACACAAAAAAGACTGACAGCTAATCATTTGCAAGGAACAGATGCACTTACAATGAAGATATATTTAATGTGGGGTTTTTTGCAAGGCACTTATTTCTGACTGAGTAATGCATTATAATGATCGTATGGATAGTTCAAAACACAATTTTTAGAGTGTATGAAGCACTTCATCCTCCATCCACTCCTGCAGGAATATTCCTTAATTTGTGCCATTCTTAAAGGCTAGGCAGGTGCTAGCTTTTAGCCCATATTTATGCTGGTAACAGATGCAATGATTAAAGAGACACACATCTTAACCAAAGGGAGGAAAGTGTTCCACGAACCAGTATAAGGGGAAAAGTCCTTTTCAGCGTGATCTTTGAGTTTTTTATACTCACAGGGTCAATTTTCTACTATGTTGGAAGTTATCTGATCATTTCCAACTAGATCAACACAGATGTTTATGTAACTATTTGATTCTTTTTGCCAGTAGAAATATTTCAACTGGCTCTACCTTTCCAAATGGTATTATAAGACATACAAGGCAGTGGAAAAATAGACCAGCTTAGTATATTTTGTCTTCTCATCCTAGGACTCACACACTTCCCTCATCACCAAATCTTCCCAAGGAAGCAGGATTCCCAGAGAGCAGAGCTTTCATCTGTGGCTTATCACAACAGTTTCAAGGAGGTTGCTTGTAGAATCAAGTATTATGCAAAGCCTCGATATATCCATATTATATACCCCTAGAGAGTTAAGCACATATCACCTCCATTTGGCAGCTATGGACCAGAAACAGATACTTTCAGGTAACAGCAGAACTAAAAAGCTTGTCCACATAGCAACTAACTAGTTTGCCTGACAAATGTTTTTTATATAGTCTAAATAAAAGCTAACTCGCTCTGCTGCAGTTACTGTTTTTATCTCAAGCACCCATTCACTGCAAATGAATGCATGAACTGGTACACAGATCAGTGTGGGAGGAGTTTGCATATCATTTAATGAGTGAAATCAAGGGATCTGGCATTTCACCAGACCTGCCTTTCCTAAGGAAAAACCTTATAAATGAAGAGACCTCCTGCCAGCCCTCATTTAAGACTTGGGGTTTTTTTTATCCAAAGTACTTAAGTGCTTTGACCAATAGCAGACATATGGAAAGTACGACTAAGATCCCATTATTCTCACATAGCGGGCTAGTCCTTACACTCACTTCAAACCTAGCAATATTATCAGTCCTTTCCCCCACAGACCTAGGAGCATAACATGACATTTGGTTCCTCAGCTAGCTATATACAGACATATTACTAATTCACCTTTGGATAATGTTTGATGATCCTCAGATGAAGATCAGCACAATAAAGTGCTCAGGTTAATTCCTTTTCATGCTTCTGCACCACTGCCAATATTGAACAACTCTTCCCCATCCACAGAAACAGATAAAGCAGAACTACTACAGATGATTTTCTTTAGTCTTTTTACCTCCACAAGAGTGCTTTGCCATTTCTGTTGTTCCGATCTTAAACAGCAAGCCTCTCCATTACCCCTAAAACTGAAAGACTGAAGAGGGAATCATCCATTCCACCTGAAAAGCACTGATAACTGCTTCATCCTAGCAAAAACACCATGAGAAGGGCTATCCCTCCAGTATGCAAGGCAGGGGCACCAACATATCTTTAGCTGTTTTTCACCATCATCCCTGTGAGATTTCTTCTGTAAGTTTAAGGCATATCTTGTGTTTATACTCACATCTTGCATCTGACATGGAACAAATCCTTCAAGGACCAATGAGCACATCAGCCAGCTCTGTTGAAAAACTAGAAGCATGCTAATGAGAGAGCAAGAGACTGGGACAGGAGCCCTTGTCCTCTCTATTAATAGAAACACTTCAACAGAGCGTAAAGAATGGAGGGCTGGGATGATTCTGCCTTCCTTCTAGGATGAGACTCTCCTGCTCACTGGACCATTAAACATTGAGCAGAAGGAAAGACAGGTTTGTGTGAATAATAATGAAGGTGTAGCATCTGCAGTTTTTCATTTATATCTAGAAACTACTTATGATCACTTGACCTAGCTAACAAGGAGACTGGCATTTTTGGTTCTTGCAACATTTTGAGAAAATGTGTTTCAGCACAATGCTGGCTATTTTCTGCAAGACCACTCCTTACCTCCAGTGGGTAGTTCATCAATTAATTCTTTCAGATCTAAAAGAAGTATATAAAAGGCCCCAGAGAGAACCTTTGGCTTAAGTCAGGTCTGCTCCAGCACAGCAGAGGATGAACATTCCCTCAAAAACAATAAAGCCCTCACCTTTTTTACTCCTTTTGAGGTAGTGCTCTTCCATCAGAGGCAATATGAAGATCACTGCACAAATATGAAGGCTATACACAGCCTACAGAAAACTTCTCTCTAGCAACCTATTTAAAAGGACTTGAACTTTAAACCATCAACAATAATCAAAACAGTGCCTGAAGCACGCTGTGAGGTATACAACTCTACAGCAAAGCAAACCAGGCTATGACAGCCATAATTTCTGACAGATAAAGACCCAGATGCATCCCTGGTTCAGAATCAGAATTCAAGAGACTTGCATGAAGTATGGATTTAGTGCACAAAAGCAACAGAGACAAGGTACAGGCAACTCACATGGCTGCAAAACTAACCTATGTCTCATGCAGCATTCTTCCTGGCTGCTAGCAAACAAAGATAAACTGGGACCATCTGGCACAGACTGCTTAGATCCCATATAAATCTTGTCATTGTTTTTGCAACAGGTCCATTGTCACATAATAGATACTCTGCTGAACAAACTGCTCAATCTGCCCAATCAAACTGCCCAATCTCCACTGTACTTCCATAAACACATCCACTCTTCTAAGCTATCTGGCAAAGTTGGTAGACATGCAGGCACTCCCCCATTTGAGTTGCACACCAGCCACATTCAATGCATTTGTTACCACTTCTGACCCTGGTCATACATTATACCTGTATATTCTATATTATTCCTGGAGCACAAAGATCCAATTTATTACTATTCACATTACAGTGGTGAGCAAGTGCACCTGTAATTTTCATTATCAACACTATTTCATGCAAGACACTAAAAAAAAACATTTCAAAAGGACTACAGAATTAGGTGTTACTTCCCAACCCCATGTTAAGTGTGCAAAGCCCTTCTATGACCCTCATACATAACTATTGCAGGGTATGTTCATACACAGCTGTCTGCCCCTTAATACAATTTTCCAAAAACTCTTATTTTTTTGTAGCCTTAACCATAAATTAGTTACAATTAAGAAAAGACCATGTTAATGTAGAAGAATGTAATTTCTATCTAGTTTCATCTCATGCAAATCCTTGTAAGAATTTACCTATCATGAGATCAGGTCAAAAGGGATCTAAATTATCACAGCATATTACAGTTTCAAAAAAGCATACAAGAAAGGGAGCTGAAAGACAAAGCAGCCAAGTAGGAAAACAGACCTTGCAAATTATGGGATGATTGTACAATCCAATTAACAAAGTACAGCAGGAAAGCAATGTTGATGACTGCTGTTCACTTGTAAAATGATTGGCTTATTTAAGCACTTGTCAGCCAGAAGAGATCTCATTTTAGCTCCCCACCCATCTACCACATGCATAAGCACTGTGCCAGCCTGACACCAGAAACCTGTTTCAGGGATTGGCTGCCACAGCAGCACTAGGTCTCCTAGCCAGCTTAAGAATACACCATACATCCTGAGAAGAAAGGTACAGGAGCCTAGCAGGCTCTCTGCTGGAGAGGTGTTAAGTTGCAAATAGTTGAGCTTTTTCATCTGTAAAGCACCTAGCCTCATCACTGCTGCCCCATCTTAAAATTTGCATCCAAATTCACAGCAGGACAAAGCTGATGTGGGAACAGCACCATTTTAGCCTACATGGTCCCTCTACATACATGGCAACCCAAGTTAAATCAAAGACAAGCAATTTCTGCATAATATTACCTGGGTTGTTTTATTCATCTCAGCAGTCAGTTCAGAGCTGTCAGCAGTGCCTTCTCTCTGGCAGACCTTCCACATTCTCTCTCCTTTTCCCAAGCAGGATGCTGTTTGCTGCCCTTTGCAGGCAACATTACAGGCATTAGCATGTGTCATAGCATGTTCCCGGACCAGTAAGGCAAGTTGTCTGGCAGGGTGTCACAGCTGGCAAGCAGCCATTAATGCTACTCTTGCAGAGTACAAACTGCAGAAGTACACTGTGCAATCCTGTTAGCTTTTGACCTGTGTTGACTTCAGCACTGTTGACAGCTCTAGCTAGGACAACTCCCTTTTTTTTTATAAAAGACAGAAGTACCTAATTCAACCCAGAAACCTTTCTGCTTTGAATGGCACAGTGCTCTTGTAGACATAAAAATAAGATGAAGAGCCCAAGACTCAGCTACATGGTTTCATGTCATTTTGGCAATATTGAAGCACATGAAAACATGTACCTCCCAAACAAGCTTAGGGTTGCTGCAAGGCATCTTCGTTGTCTCTTCTTCCAGCACCAGCTCGGGTAGGGCCCCATGAGGATTCAGCTACTAGGGATGAGGGGAGGGTTTGATTTTGGCCTGCTACACTTCTGCTAGTAGCACCAGGAGCAGAACACAGTTATCCTGGGGTACTAGCTTACACCAGGCAGCAGAAATAGCCAGGATGACAAAGATGCCTTTTCCCTCCTCCCCTGCAACTGGTTTCTGAAAATATGAGGAAGTTGCCCTCACTTACCTTCAGCTATTTATTTTCCCATTACTAAAATGAAAAGGATGACAATGATATACATTTATTGAGTGACATGGGTGGCTGTGAAGAGTGATAAATGCTTAAAGTCTCTAAGCTGTTGGAGCATTTTGCACATGTGACTGCATCATTGGCTACCTGCTCAATTACAGCCTCTGAAGAGCTCAACACCTTGGCAAGCTGTGAGCCTGCTCTTCCTCCCCCTTTCAATCAGGGGGAGAGCAACAGCATAAAATGGCTTTGTGACAGCAGGCATTAGAGAGTGACCTCTCACTCTAAGCATCCGATCACTGCAATGTGAAATCACAATCTCTTGGTTCAAGCATGGGCTACAAAGAACCAAGGGCAGAATCCTTCAGCCATCTCTTTCCAAAGAGCAAGGCTGTAACTGACCTCAACAGAGCTTTCTCAAATGATCTAAGGCTATAAGATGCCAGCCACCACAAAAATCTTGAGACCCTGACCTCATGTCTGCAGTAAAGCCATCAACTGGGCTGCATGTTGTCTAGATTCTGGTAAATAGTTTTGACAATTCAGGCAACAGATGACAGTCCAATGAATACTGCTAAGGGCCTAGTTGTGTCCTCCCTTCCAATAATGGCCTCATGGG
>NW_009234961.1:0-8655 GCF_000690835.1 Fulmarus glacialis | reverse complement strand
AGCAGCTGAGCGGCTGAACCTGATGATATTCAGACAACTATCTTCATAGTTGAAATGAATACTCACACAGAGAAGCAGGCCTCAAATCAGGTCCTACCCTGCTGTTCTCGGTGAGGTTAAAAGGCATCTTGAGATTACTAGAACATCTCAAAACTTGCCACTGTGTGACATGCTGCATAAAACTCTGGGCCATGTTTCACTGGCTTTTGGTTACTAAAGGACACAGATGAACTACAAAGTTAGAAGGTTTCACCACTCACTGAAATCAAGAGGAGACTACTGATGCACAGGTACATTTAAACATCTTAAAAATCTCAGCAAATGCTTTACAAGCATTTGAGATCTAGGCTTTCTAACCATGAAAAGACGACTTCTACAACAATATGGCACAACAGATACAACTGATTTCACAATGATTCTGCTGGGAACAATTGTTAACTTCCCACCACTGCACATACTACTCCACCAAATAGACACTGGAACCAGCTTGAAGGATAGAGGAAAGTCAGGAAGTAAATGGCAGATGGTATTGTAAGTCCCCATCTGACCAAGCAAGCTCTCATTATGGAAGTACAGCATGAAATGAAGCACCAAAAAGCTCAACAATATTCTGTGAAGACTTTAAATATCTTCCTGGTATTTCTCAGTTACTGCTTTGCCCCACAACTTGTCAACTCAAGTCTCCTTTTCTTAATGGTCTTTCATTTGCAAGGTGTTTTAGGTAACAGCTCTTCTCCTTTCTAAAAATTGCTGCTATTCAGTAGCAGATGCAAACTGATAATGAAAAATTTGGGTTCTTCCAGGTAAAACATGCTCAGCACACATGAAAGTTTAAACGCATATGGGCAAGGGGCCCTGATTAAACCACACGGTATTCTGTCATCATGACACATCCACATAAACCTTTGAATCAGCCACGTGCCAGGCCAGACAGCAATCCCTACCTCCCTCTGTACTCACACTAATTTACTGGATTGATACAGCAACTTCCAGTTGCTAGCTAATGAGACAAGTCATATCTCAAGATTATGATGTTGCTGGATCAATACATTTTATAAACAAGGATAGAGCAGCTGTAAAAGCTGCAGTCTTTTAAGGGTAGGAAAACCACCAAGTCACTTTATGCTCACACAATGCATTCCCCTAGGACACACAGATGTACTAACATCAACTTTATGACAACAGTAATACTTAGCTTTCCAGTAGCATCTTTTACACAGAATCTCGATATGCTTTATGAATATGATGGACCAGACGTTCAGAGCTGCTCAGCGCACCTCTGGGAGCATTCACAAAGGCTAACTTCAGCTAAGGAAGCCAATTGTTGCAAACTCTGCAGTCAGAGACTAAAGCTAAGTCAGGACTGTTGCAAATCATTTCCTATAGGAGCTTCTCTCCAACTACACAGGGATCCTTGAAAAATTGGCATTTGTAAATACCCACCCTTAGACTCCTGATTTTAAATGAAGCTTGGGAGTACTTAGGAAAAAAACAGCTCTCTCCCTCTGCACTTACATCAACATTTTAGGTGACAAGTGGTTATGAATTTACAGTATCTCAATGGTAGTGTGGGGAATATCATGGACTGGTCAGTAGGACAATGTCCACTCATTAAATTCATTTTTTAATACACCCATCAAATAACAAGGAAACACCTTCGTTTCAAGAGAAACTGATGTAGCCATCTTGACTCTCTGCCCCTTATTCCACAAGGTATGACTCCTCGCCAAGGAGCTTCTTATGCTGCCAGTCCCATTCACCAAGTTTTACTGAGAAGTTTCAGACAAAGCTTTTTGCCAGTGCAAAACAGCTGAGCTTATTCAGACAGAGCAATTCCCTTTTGCACCAAGAGGACACGTCTTCACTTTTGCTTTGAGTTTCCCCTCCACCTCATAATCTTGCTGCAAGTGAGAAAATCTTTGTGGTATTGTCATATGCTAAAATCAGAAGGAACAAACAGGGAGCCACTTCCAAGTGTCTTCAATCTTTCTCAGAGAAGCTCTAAGTGCCCAAGTTTCACATTTCTTTAGATAAAGAAAAGCATTCACAGAGTGTTTAGAATTCAAATACTTCAACTATGGACACAAGGTTCCTTAGAAAGCAATTCTTCATTGCATTCCAGTACAGAAGAGGGAACACCTGCACCTAAAGGACTCAGCCACTAATGAAGCCCCTCAAACTCAGGATAGCAGTGAAAAACCATCATCCTGTATTAAAGCAGATGACAGCACAGTGAATGGCAAGTTTTGTGGGAAAATACCCAGACATCTCAGCTTCCAAAAGCAAAAAGAACCAGGCAAAATGGTCCAGGGCCCACACCGCCCATCTATCAGAAGGAAGCCTGTGGCTTCAAAAACAAAGCTCTTAAACAGATACACCTATCACTATTGCCAGATAGCCTCCTGTCTAAAGGGGAAAGAAATCACATCTTTGCAGTGGTGGAAAATAAAATGAACTTACTGTGGTGTTCTCAAATTGCCCCAAGAGGCAACAGTGCAGATTTCTGAATAATCTTTTAGATTTAAGTTGAATGAACAGAACCAGCACATGCACACCCCAACAGCTGTATTCAGTCTTCTACAAAGGAGCACCACTTAGCAAGACACTGTAGCAAACTCATGCAGAAATACAAAACACAAGTGCATCTCTAAGCACATTTCCTCATCTCTTCCAGCATCTTAGGATGCAAGGCTCAGGTGTTTGGTCCATTCCTACTACCCTTCATTGTTTTCAGAGGAAATCAGTACATGTGGATTAGCCTACAGAGTGCTCCATCAGATGCACTAAGCTTTTGCACTTCAGTGGCATTTGACATCTGCCATCTGACAGATAACTCAAAGTCCCCTACCACTCTACAATAATCTACTCAAATGATGCAACTAAACCATCCAAGTTACTTTCCCAGAAAGTGCTTAGGACACAGGTGAAAAATGAATATGTAAGTACCAAGAAAACATGAAAGCCTAAATCATACAACACTGTCAAGTTAAGACTCCATTTTTTTTTTTATGCTGTATTTCATGCCTATCACTGAATGCCTGTGCATCTTATTCCTCTGATCTGCCATTCTGCCATAACCTACCTGGCACCAGTTGAATCACCTTGATCAACCATCCCTGCAAAGTATCACGCCAAGTCCTTTATCGTCAAATCTGAACTAGGACAAGACTAAAACTCTTCAAGATTATCAAAGCAGTGCAAAAGAAATCAGACATCCAACTGATGAACAAGTACAAACCAAAACTGTGCCTAGACAATGCAAACTCATTACACAAAACTCCTCCTTCCCAGCTGACCACCTTAAGAGTCTTAGACACAGTCTGCATTTCCCACTGGAGTGATGCACCTGGGATTCCCTTCAGTAAAACTAGATGGTCAGGATCTTTAGAAACAGAACAAGCACCCAGTTCGCTAAAGGCTAACTTAACACCTCTTCCAAGTATCTACAGAGGAAGAGAACCCCCTTATTCCAAGGGAGTCAAAGGAGAAATAAAAGCCAACCCATCTTTCTAACAATCATTTTAAATGCCTTTCTACACCCTTCCCCCCCCCGAACTTTAGTTCACAGACTTTCCCCACCTGAAAACCATTTTGTAATTCACACAATACCAGCCTCTTAATTCTTATTCCTGGCAAGACCATTTCCCTCACTATCATGCAAATGAGCCTCCCTGGAGCTCTTAAACATTATTATACATCATGGTAGCTGTATTACTCAGCACTATAAATGCAGTCCAGGACTCAATTACTATTCACAGATGAACGAAGTATACAGTGCATTTTCTGAAACTATGGCTGCTTAAGGTATACCGTCTCCATAGTTATGTGCATTTATTATCAAGTGCCTTGAAGGAGAAAATGTAGGTCTATACCTATAATCATGTCCTTCAAAAGCCAATTAAAATTTGTCAATAAATGCCACACTTGCATGCAACATTCATCTCAATGAAGTAGTTTCATTCACAGCTGCTATTCTGCAATATGAACACACTGTTCTTTACTGTCGCTTAAAGGACTTAAATCAAAATTTAGTTTCTAAAATCAAGCACCTCAATTCTGACTCCTAAGGGGCATCTGAAAGGTCAAGAAAAAAATTAAAGGCTCCCTCTGAAGTCTTTTGTTTGGAGCCTTCTGAACATATCCTCTGCTGGTTTTCCTTCCCAGCCAGGGCTTCCACAGTTGTACATGCACCAAGCGTTAAACACTTTCAGTGTGACAGATGATTCTGGGGTATCAACTGTACGCCTACATTTGTAACCTGCTCTTCAAAACCTTCATTCTAGCCTACACCTTGATGTATTAACATAGTGACATCCTCACCCCGCTAAAAAACGCCAAGAAACCACTCCAATTCAAAACAGTAAAAAGGGAGGAGAAGAGGTTTCCCTATCCCTCCAAGTCTGCAATCTGGATGAGAAAAAAATTCAGCTTGAACTTGATGGTCCTTTATTATCATAGCCAGTATTTCTCATGTTTTACTCAATTCCTACAGCTAGCTGAGACTAAACCTAGGGACTGTTGCCTATCTTCCATCATAGTATGATATTCATAATTAAAGTTACTATCATCGAGGAAAAAATTGTCATGAACTACAAAGTTTTCAAGATTCTTAGCACTTACGCTTGCAGTACATTACAAGCTTTCTCAGCAGACTGGTTCTTGTCTCTGCAATCATAAAGAAAAAATAGTATGTATTAAGAAAGGTTTCTACATAGTTGCAACTGCTCTCCAGTGTATACTTTGCCCAGTAATTGCCCTATTAAATGATCATGTGTGGCAAGATAAACATCAAATCATTTGTACAATACCTCACCAGGTCTCCAAATACTTAGTACAAGAGATGCAATTTTGTGGTCAGTCACCTACCAATCATGCATTTAAAAACCTTGAACTAGCAGCAAGTGTTAGCATTCAGTCATTGTTCTACAGCCTGAGGCACAAAAAGCAAGGCATAACAGCTGCATCCCAGAAAAGACCACAACTCTCCAGCAAGAGCCATAGATCCAGCAAGCACTTCAACCACTTGTTTGTGACAAAACCTAAACACCCTCACTGCAAGAAGGCAGTCCATAGGAAAAGGCCATTCTATCAGCCATCTCAGCCTGTTCTCTGAATCTCCGTAAAGACCTTTACACATTTGTTGCAGCTTCAGTCACAAAGGGAGCAGAAAATCACATGCTGCATGCCTCTCAAGTTCTCTAAAGGACCAGGACTTCATTAAAAGCTCTGCAAAACTGACTAATCTGTATTCAAACTGTAAACTGAAAAGCAAGGGCATAAGCTTATCACACACACAAGAATATATTGTTAAGCCAAGCATTTAGAAATTTCCCAATTTATAACTTGTAAAGACAACGCAGATAGTCTGGAGAGTTAGAAAGAAGAACAGCCCCACTATTTTTGACTAGATTCACATGGAACACTCAGCTCAGTACTTACAAGAAGGAAGCAAGAATTAAGAGGGAAGAGCAACTCCAAGGAGCTCAGTCACATTGCCCGCACTGGCACAGACTAAGGTCACAGCAGATGGCTGAAAGCAGAGCTGCATAGATGACAAGTTGCTTTTAAGTAAACAAAAGAGGCCAAAGAATCAAACAAGAAATCTGCCACATGCAAAACCTTTCATCTGTGGATTGTCAGAAGTCCCATCACATTCTTAGTCACCACTACAACCCAATCCATTTCTGACAGAAAGCCACGTAATTTCATTTCATTTCTGGGGATCAAAACAGTCAGGACACATGTTTACATCTAGTTTCATTTTTCTCTCAATAGCACAGCCCTTAAGTGATAGCTGTCCCAACGGTGACCCCTAGTGCAACTTAATCAGTGTGTTTCTTGACTAAAGCTAGAGTTATACTATTAACTGCAACAGTAACTTGAGCTCTTCAACTACCACCTTCCTGAAGAGCTAATACTCTTCCTGGTTTCTCCGTGCAAAGAGTAATTAACTACTTGGTAAGAACACTTCTCACTGAGCTCCAGTTGCCAGTGCTATTAGGAGCTAAATACTTTTAAGTGATGTGTTCCATTAGCAACAGGACTTTCCTTTGTGCTTCCTTCACCTCCATCAACCCTCTACACATAAGCAACAAGATAAAACTTCTGAGGAGGCTGGAAGGTTTCTTGTATATATTTACATACATTATAGCATGCCCTTCACATTCAGCTGGTTAATATGAATTCACTGCTCATGAAAGCAAACCGACCTGCAATAAAGCACCTCATGCCCCATTTCTTACCCACGTAGACACCCATGCCCAGCATCTATCCTACCTCCTTCAGTACTGAGAAAGTGTTCTGGAGACTGAAGCCATCTCTTTCACAGCCACCCCTCTCGCAGCTCTAAAAACAGCATCTCAGGACAGATAAAAAGCCAAACAAGAAGCTATAGAATATAATTTTCAACAATCTGCCAAAGAAGCCTCACGCCCTGCAGTGACAGATGCGAAAAAGGGGGCACAAATCAGCATAGAACTCATTTATTTGGCAGAAAGTGATCTCTCAGTTACACAAGAGCTTTATCTATTCAAGCCTGTTATTTTAGTGCACTCTTCAATTCCTTACAGCTGAAAGTACACCTTCCAATTAAAGCAGTTTCTGCCTAATAAAAGCAGGCAATATTTTGCAGATTTATATTCATTAGCCTAATTATGTGCAATAAGCAACCCTTCTTTACGATGAAACTTGATTTTCCTTGCTGGCTACAACTGCATGATGATACTAGCTTTTTGTCCTACCAGCTGTATTGATTTTGCAACTTGATGTATGGCTTAACTAGCATATGTTAATTAAATGCAAGGTCCATTTTTGAGATGTCAGTTGCCTCTTCTCCAACAGAGAAACTGCTTACACTGCATAATGCTCTGTTAGCCTGCACACAGGCTAGCTGCTCAGCACAAATACCTGAGGCTTACGGAAGTATTAAGTTTCTGACAGGTACACATTATTTATTTTAATGGGTGTTTTGAAATCAGAACAAAAGAGACTTTCAACTTTCACCAAATAAGCCTCAATTATGGCCCACAGAGAGGAGGGAGAGTTACTGTCATGGCAAAACCTTTGATCTCAGTTCTAGGCTTATCTGTCTAATTATGTTTTAAGAGCACACACAGAAAATCCAGTTCATAAGCTATTTCACAAAGGGACTCCATAAGCTTGTGACTTGAACAACCAAAATAAATTGTCTTACAAGTTTTGCTCTTCAACCTCAACACAAGTGGAAGCTAAAGCCAGGCTTTAACAGACATGTTAAGTTCACAGAATTGCAAGAACCAAGTTTTGAATAGCTGCTGTCTCTTAATACTTAGAACACATTTTTTTCACCACCCATATCCCAGCATTTGCCAATTTTGGTATCCTACCTCATGTCTCAGATAAAGTTAGTCACACTCCAGTTTCTCATCTTTGAACAGTGCTCTCATGCCTGCACTAGAACTGATTATCTTCTAAACAAGATAGAAAATCACTTAACTTCCTTAGTCTGATGAGATTTCATCTTACTGAACTTTCACTTTCTCCAACTCATTTTCCTGGGTTTTGATATTAAGCTCTGTCTCCAGCAACTCTAGAAGTGAAAGAATATGAGAATTATTTATTATTCTCCTTCAGGGTTATGCTCTCTCTGCATTCATGCCAAGTTAAGGGGTTTTTTTTCCCCCCTGAGTTGCACTGAAACTGATAAAAATCACCTATGAGGACAAGGAACTTATCCTGACTTTTATCTGATACAGCTAAAACAGCAGTAGATGACTTGTTTTCTTTCCCAGACAGTAAGAGTCTCATATCTTTCATTCTTCTGCCTGACTTTGCATTATGAATTCTCAATATCATCACCCAGCCCCAGCACCTAGTTTTTATTAGCATCAGCATCTGTATTTTTCCTCCTTCATGCTAGGTTCAGCTCACCTTGAGACACATGCCTTTTTTCCTCCATCAGAACTGCTCCACCTACTAAACCTACTGCCATATAAGAGGACCATCTCCCCCTAAACAAAAAAATTCCATTACACTTTTACAGTGACAAAGTGAGCATACACTGCCAGTTTTGTAAACCCATGCACAAGCCATTTGCTTATGTACTTGCTTGCTCAGTTGATTGACATGTGATTCTGACTAGTCTTCAAGCAACTAGGGCTTTCTTTTTTGCAAAGGACAGGGGAGCCCCCATCTCAGCTCTGAAAGGAAAATATACCAGACACATTGAGAAAATCAACAAGGCAGAAGAAAAAAAGACACAAGCACCCGTACCATACACATAACAATTACCAATTAACACTTTTATTAAAGAAATATTTTTCTACCTTGGCAATCTTTCTTAAGACACTCTCCCTTTATTCTCCTCTATAGGAAAACCAGCTCAGCTGGACTAAATTTAAGCACAGCCCATGCCACCAGCCCAGGTGCTCCTAACTACCTCAGCATAACCTTTTATCCCCTCACACTACCTAAAACCCCTCAAACAAAAAGTAGAGTTTTTAAATATAAAAATGACAGAGAAAACATTCGCTAAAACAACAAAAAAAAAATCAGAATAGAGAAAGGGGAGATTCTTAACTGCACACGCAGACTCTGCTCTTTCCACAAAGCCACTCGTTTAGACTTTTTTCTCGCCATACCGAAGGCGGCAGTGCTAACGCGGCAGCACGCTGAGGC
>NW_009234960.1:0-2867 GCF_000690835.1 Fulmarus glacialis | reverse complement strand
ATATGATTCTCTTGGCTGTAAGGAGCCAAGGGAAAACAACTCAGAAATTGGCATTTTTCAATTATTTACAAAGTGTTCAGTTAACAAGGAAAACATCACTTTTAATTCTAGATGAATGAGGTGCAGTGGAAGTGGAAAACATCAAAACACTGTCAACAGCAGTTGGCAAGTGTTTTGTTCTGAACGGCCAAGCCCATGTAAAAACCAGTTTCTTTTTGTTTTAAACAAAAATAAAGAGGGAAGGAGAAGCAAAAGCTTGTATCTTCTTGTAGATTATATGTATGCCCACATCTGCGCCACGACATTGATTTGGAAAGATGTTATAATAAAAGGGTGCCATCAGCACCTCATCTAAACCATTTTGATATGTGAAAGTAGTCCAGAGTTTTCAAAATATACAGCGTAGGAGCACTCTGGGCATCTGTATATTTAAATGAGGATCCCGGGCTGGAATCCTGATTTTATTTACTTGAGTTTGTGTCTCTTGCACTTTTGAAACTGATCAATGTAAGTGACAGTAAGTAATGGTATGACTTGAGTCAGCTGTTCCAATACAGCCGTCTGGACTCAGCTTTCCCATTTCTAGTTGGAGTGTGAAATGCCCTATTGCATGTCAAGCTTGGTACTAAAAACAAACAAACAAACCAACCAAAACAAAAAAGAAAAACAAAAAACCCACCCCAAACCCCAGGTGATTCCTCTAAATGCTCACATACGCTTTTTTGCATGCAACTTATTGCTGATGGAAAAATTGTCCTGCTCATCAAAAATGGTTTAGCGTATTGCAGGCATATGTACATAGCAGGCACTCAACAAGGAGCCATGCCTGTGCAGGTAATCGGGTAACATTGGGGCTGTCTTAAAACTTGGGGTCTGGGTACTGGTTGTTGGCCTGAACAAATGACTCTAGATCGTGCGCTCAAGGAGAAGGAGCATTTTGGAGTCCCCTGCACCTATACAGGCTCTCCTACATCAGTATTGCACCTCCAGAATGGCACTGACAGTAATGTTTTCTGCATCCAATGTTTTGCATTACTCTATCACTAACTGCATCTTACTGTTTCTCATAGCTTTAGTGTTGAGGATCTAGATCCAGCCAAGCTGCTGTCAGCCCTGCCATGACTAGAGGAGGCCTTTGGGGGCCTTCCCAAAATCCAGGCAGGGTTCATTCCCACAGAGTATTCTGAGAATTGGGATTTCTGCCTGAATCCCAAACCTAAATATAAAGCTCTGTGTGTGTTGGGGGTGGGATGGGTGGGTGTGGACGCAAAAATTATTGTGAGTCACACTTTGTAACCTTTTCTGACTCTGTTAGCTTTTCGTGTTTGTTGTGGGGTAGGTAGGCAGCTAGGCACCACACAGCTGCTCGCTGACTTCCCCTGACCCCAGTGGGATGGGGGAGGAGGAAAGAAAGAGTAAAAGCAAGAGAACTTGTGGGTTGAGATAAAAATTGTTTAATAAGCGAAGGAGAAGTGGAAGAAGAGAGAAAGCAAGCAAAAGAAGTAATGCAAAGGCAATCACTCATCATCTCCCATGGGGAGACTGATACCCAGCCAGTTCCTGAGCAAAAGATGGCTAACCCCCCTAAAATCCTCTCCTCTCACTTTTATTGCTGAGCATGATGTTATATGGCCTGGAATATCTCTGGTCAGTTTGGGTCATCTGCCCAGTTGTGTCCCCTCCCAACCTCTTGCACACCCCCGATCTATTCACTGGAGGCGCAGAGTGAGAAACAGAAGGCTCCAATGCTGTGCAAACACTGCTCAGCCACACCTAAAACATGAGTGCGTTACCAGTGTTGTTTTGGTCACTCATCTAAAACATAGCACCATACAAACTGCTATGAAGAAAGTAACTCCATCCCAGCCAGACCCAGTACAATGTTATAAAACCTATGGGGTCGATTACTCTTTTTCGAATGAAGGATAAGAAATTCTTCACCATTGGATGTAGCCCTGCAATTGGATCATTAATAATCTCTGCCATCATTTGAAGCTAGAATAATATTTACAAATGATTGCCCAAATTTGAATGAGCTTTTGGGTACACCACGATTTCTAGCTAATGGGGACATGGCTAGCACGTTAGCTGGAGTACTGCTGTTATTTAGCTGTTAAATTATATTATTAATGCTATTTTATCTTGTTACCACAGAAACAACAGAAGCAGTGAGTTACAATCTTTAAGGGCTTGAAATACACAGCTATTTGTGCATTTTTTGAAGATATTAGTATCATAGAATCATAGAATACCAGGTTGGAAGGGACCTCAAGGATCATGTGGTACACCTTTCTTGGAAAAAGCGTGTCCATATCTTTTTTGTACAGCGGGGACCAAAACTGAACGCGGTATTCCAGGTGCGGCCTGACAAGTGCTGAGTAAAGTGGGATAATGACTTCTTTACCTCTGCTGATGATGCCCTTGCTGATGCAACCCAGCATCCTGTTGGCTTTCTTTGCTGCAGCGGCACACTGTTCACTGATATTGAGCTTGTTGTCCACAGGATGCCCGGGTCCCTTTCCACAGAGCAGCTCCCCAGCCGGGGATCAATCGTTCAGGCAAGACTACCAGCAGGATTATGCTGTATTCCTGTGATGTCCACCAACTGCCCACTGTGCTACATAGGTTCTGGTTTGGGCAAGGGTCTAAAGTGTTTAGCCTGACACATCTGCCCTCTAAGTGTAATGGGTGCTGTATTACAAACAGAATTTACTCTGAATTCAGTGGCTGCACTTGCTGTGGAACGATGCTGTTGGTCTCTGATGTGGAATGCTGTGCTCTAAGCATTTTCCCTATCACTTGACGTTAAGTCGTCTCTTTCCCCACTTCCAACCTTTCTAAGTGTGTTTGTGTTTATTTCCTTAGGT
>NW_009234959.1:0-27613 GCF_000690835.1 Fulmarus glacialis | reverse complement strand
TAAAATATAACAAACTGGGAACTTTTATGTTGTGAAATTTCTTGTTATATTTTTAATGATCCACTTCAGAGAAGCTTCTAAAAATAGACAAAAAACTTAATAATCTCCAGTTCCATTTCTTTAAATATATGAGGCACTGCTTTTTTCTCCTCTGTTTCTATGGAATAGTGAATACTTACAGGGAAAAATTTGGGAGTTTGCAGTTTTGAGGTTTCATACATCTTGTTTGTTATACATGAAGTTAAAGGAAACTTTTTGAAGCATGTAGGGCTTCAGTAGCATCACATTGTTATATATCAGAAAACAGCAGCTTTCATAGTAATCTTCCCAAAATTCCTGAGTGAAAATTAATGCAAAAATGTCATTTAACTTCTCAGCAGTATTTTTATCTTCCCTCGTTGCTTTACGGGGTTTTCGAAGATATGTTGGTTCTATTGCAGTCATCTTCTTCCAAATGTATTTTCATGGCTTCTTGGTATTGGTTTTAAAACTCTCTCATTTTTTTCTTCAAAATCCATTTTTACCCTTCTAATTTGCCTTTCACTTCATTGCAGTTATGTCCTTGATTATGAGCTTTGCTAAGGTCAGTCTTCTTAAATGCAGAGGATTTGCATGGTTGAACCAACCTCTTTATAACTAGTCTCTTTCTCTAGACTTCAGTGTATCCCATTTTGCTTTGCCACCTACCCCTGGTATGTTAACTGACAAAATTCTCAGAAGACCCCACACACTAAGAGTCAATCAAAGAAATTAAAAGTTTGAGGTACTTATCTCAGTATGAATGACCTTTGTCTCCACCAAACTCATCTTAATTTCATACTATGCTGCATAATGTTCCACTATCCTTATGCCCATCAGATTCAATGTGACTTTTACCATCCATGGCAAGTTAATGTTGTAAGCAAAGTTCAGCCAACTAAATGATTAATTCCTTTGAATAGCTAGTATGTTTGAAAGTATTTAGTCAGTGTTTGAAAGTATTTACCCAGATGCTAACTCTAAAAGATTGCTAGCATTTCAGGAAAATTTGTCTAGAATAGAATAGAATATTTCAGTTGGAAGGGACCTACAACGATCATCTAGTCCCACTCCTGACCACTTCATGTCTGACCAAAAGTTAAAGCATGTTATTAAGGGCATTGTCCAAATACCTCTTAAACACTGAAAGGCTTGGGGCATCGACCAGTTCTTTAGGAAGCCTGTTCCAGCATTTGACCACCCTCTCTGTAAAGAAATGCTTCTTAATGTCCAGTCTAAGCCTCCCCTGATGCAGCTTTGAACCATTCCCACCCATCCTATCACTGGATACTGTGGAAAAGAGATCAGCACCTCCCTCTCCATGTCCCCTCCTCAGGAGGCTGTAGAGAGCAATGAGGTCACCCCTCAGTCTCCTTTGCTCCAAACTAGGAGAAACTTGTCTCCAGACAAGCCCTAAGTCCTTAGCCACTCCTCATAGGACATTCCTTCCAGCCCTTTCACCAGCTTTGTTGCCTTCCTCTGGACGCATTCAAGGACCTGAACATTCTTCTTAAATTGTGGGGCCCAGAATTGCACACAGTACTCCAGGTGAGGCCGCACCAACGCTGAAGACAGCGGGATGATCACCTCTTTTGGCCGGCTGGGTACACTGTGTTTGAGGTTTGCCCTCTTGGCTGCCACTGCTGCCTCATATTGAGCCTGCTGTCGACCAGCACCCCCAGAGCCCTTTCTGCAGGGTGGCTCTCCAGCCACTCATCTCCCAGTTTATACTTGTGCCTGGCATTACTCCTTCCCAGGTGCAGAATCTGGCATTTGGACTTGTTAAATTTCAACCCATTAATCATTGCCCAATGCTCCAATCTATCTAGATCCCTTTGCAAGGCATCTTGTCCCTCAAGAGGGTCAACAGCACCTCCCAGTTTGGTATCATCAGCAAACTTGCTAATGGTGCATTCAACTCCTGCATCCAGATAGTTGATAAATATATTGAATAGAACTGGCCCTAGAATTGAACCCTGAGGAATACCACTGGTGACCGGTCACCAGCCAGATGTAGCCCCATTCAATACAACCCTTTGAGCTCTGCCCTTCAGCCGGTTCTTCATCCAGCAGACCATGAATCTGCTCATCCCATAGTTGGACAACTTGTCCAGAAGGGTGCTGTGAGGGACAGTATCAAAAGCCTTACCAAAATCCAGAAAAACTATGTCCACCACCTTCCCTTCATCCACTAGGTGGGTGACCGTACCATAGAAGGCTATCAAATTATTTAAACAGGACTTTCCCTTCGTGAACCCATGTTGACTGTGCCTGATGATTGCATTATTTTTTAAATGCCTTTCAATAGTACCCAATATAATCTTCTCCATAATTTTCCAGGAACTGAGGTTAGACTAACAGGTGTGTAGTTTCCTGGATCTTCCCTCACGCCCTTATTGTAAATTGGAATTACATTAGCTAGCTTCCAGTCAACAGGGACCTCCCCAGACTCCCAAGATCTTTGGTAGATGATCGAGAGGGGTCCTGCCATAAAATCCACTAGCTCTTTCAGTAGTCTGAGATGAATCCCATCAGTGGATGTGTGAACATTCAGCTGATACAGCTGGTCCCTTACAATTTCAGTGTCCACAGATGGAAAGTCACTGTTCCCAACTCATTGTCCTCCGACTCAGGGGACCGGGCAGCCCAAGGTTTGTCAGTATTATTAAAGACTGAGGCAAAAAAATCATTGAATGCCTCCACTTTTTCTTCTTCTTTATTAGTCAGATGACCATGTTCAACAAGTATCTGTCCAATGTTTTCTTTAGACCTCCTCGTGCTACAGGATTGCTTCTTTTAGGTTAACCAACATTTCATTTCTAATGAGATATTTCCCTATACAACATGATTATCTATTGTTGTTAATGATCTTAAATGTCAGTCCTATAAATTTTTTTAAAGATAGAAGAGAAACTTCATTTTTAAGGTTGTATTACACTCAACATTGTCTATCACTATTCAGTCCACAAGTAATAAATATGAGCAGAATAAATTAGCATGAAAGGTTTACGTGGTTTCTCAGCTACAGACAACTGAGAGAATTAGTAGCCTAACTGAAATAGGTAGAAATGAGCTTCAGAAAGAAGGATCTCCATGATGTAGAGCTCTTCTTTTCCTAATATCTCAAAAATATGATAATAAAAGAAAAACTTCCATACACATCATTTTCTGAAAAATTACCCACACAAGAATAAAAATTTCTTTTTCATAAGTTAAAGCTCACACTTCCATTTCCAATTAATACAGCTATTTGGTTTCATTCTCTATTTCTCTCTACAATTCAGATATATAAGATATTATTTGTAAAATCTCTGCTTTTAAAACAACTGTTTTAAGGGATAGTCTGAGACTGATAAGTTATTGAGATTTTTACACTGAAAAGTGGCCATTTTATAAACTTATTTTTTCTCAAAATTTCAGAACAATTTTTTGTGCTCAAATTGGCAAGGACTGTAAACCTACCATAGAAGACCTCAAAAGAAATGTCTAGATACTGTAAGAATGAGTCAAGCTTATTCCTTGAGAATAATAACAGATGATCATACTTCTCAGTTTTATGAGGTTTTGAAATCACATTTAATCTGAATTTTTTGTCGTATCCAATATCAAAGTAAAAGGAACTAAATAGATCAGATAAAGTTATATCAAGGATTGAGCGAAAATCATATGGTCCCAAACTAATAAACTGTATATGCCTTTTGAAACTGTTCAAGTTAGAAACCATACTTCTAATACCCTTGGTTTAACAAGACAGCTAAATTTATACTTATTAAAAGTTCTGCAGCACTTTTGGTAACCATTCTGGATCTGAGGTGTTTGCACTGTTTACAACATTGGCCTTGTTTTCAGTTTTTTTCTTCATCTTCTTCTCTGCTATTGCATTCTGTGTAAAACCCTAATTTAATTCCTGATGCCCTCATTTCAGCACCTAGAAAAGCAGCCAATTGATATGAAGCAGTACTTAACTATATAAGCTTCTCTGACACTAGCTATAACTTGTTAATTTGCATCCAGTGAAGGACTGCCTATTTACAGAGACCTCAGACAGCATGCCTTGGAAAGTAGGGAGAGAATTAAAGATAACTAGCTTTTTAAAGGGTGCAGCTGTGAACTGCAACAATCCTGGACAAGCCATTTTATAATGGCTTCCCTAATGAGCACTTTCCTTTTGTTGTTGAGGGTTCTTAACTCTTTTGTTTGTTTATGTCTTGGTTTTTAAGTGTTAGCAATCATTACTGTAAGAGCTTGTTCATCAGACTGAGATCTCCTGAAATTCTTATATAAATATCAGCCTTATTTCTCCTTTCTGGTGTTAAGAGGGCTGGAAACTGCAAAGAAGTATTCTTTACCTTAGTGTTTTGCTTGTTGTTATGCAAAACCAGCAGGTGAAGGAATAAATTATAGGGAAAATATATTTTGAAATCATTTAAGCAGTGATGACTCTGAAAAAACAGATTCAGTTTAAGTTTAAAATTAATATCAGATTTGTTTCTTTATCCAGATTAGTTGCTATGTACTCAGGTATTCCAGATCTGTCTGAGAACTCTTAAAAGAGATTATTTACAACCTGATAAAATAATAAACAAAAGCACCTAACAAATAATGAATATCAACTTTTGGAATTCCAGCCTGGGCAGGGCCAGTCCCTCTCTACTCATTAACCACCTGCTCTTTACAAGGTTTCTGTGATAAGTTTCCATACATGTTTTTATTTAATCAGAGCCTTTTTTAATGTCCAGTGTACCCTTTCTCTGAAGGAAATCTGTACAGTTACCACTTTTCCCCTCACTTTACCTGCCAGCTGCCCACTACTTTTAGGAAAACTTGCATCTTCTAGTGCAAGTGTATGCAGCCAGTGTGCGTCATTGCAATTAACTTGTCAAATTATCAGAATACTTCAATTTTGGGAAGAAAAGGATCCTGCTTTCATTGAAATGATAGAACTTTTTTAGTGGAGGTGTCTTAAAATGAAAAAGTAGGAAAGAGGTAATGGAAGGAGAGGAATTAAGAAAAATCATGATAGTCACTGCCGTCTTAAAATGAAAAAGTAGGAAAGAGGTAGTGGAAGGAGAGGAGTTAAGAAAAATCATGATAGTCACTGCTGACCAGAGAGACAACATTAAAAAGACAATTTTTAAAGTATTTTTTCTCTTCACTTGCTTTTCTGAATTTGTCATCTAACAGCTAACTGTGACCCTCTTCCTACAATCTTTCTGTAGCCAAATTTGATGCTCTGACTGAAGTCTGAGCCAAAATTGTAGAGTTTCAGCTTAATATCATGTAGAAAACCTGTGTGATACTTCATAGTAATTTTATGTCTTTCTCAGGTGTCTTTCATTGAAATATCCCAAAAGTGTTTTGCAAATGTGGTGACTAACTCCTGTGATCAGCTATGGAGCTGAAACAGAGATGCAGAAAGCTGAGTGCATAGCAACAGAACAATTCAGAGTCAGAATTAGGAAAAGAACCAGAAACTCTGGGCTTAAAATGTAGATTTAATATGAATTCTGTCTGTCTCACTTTAGAAAACCATAGCCAGACTGTTTTAACAGCAGGCATGCCTGGCTTTATTTTCTTTTATGTTCCTGTCACATATACAACTATCCAGGCTGCCAATTCAGCATCAAGAAGCGTCCACTACCTAGAAAAAAAAATCTCATTTTCATCTTGTACTCATAAATATAAATACTTCTATAAGAGGGCTAAAGTATTAAGCTGTGACTTTCTTTGATGGTGAAAATGTTGAGCAGCAAGCTATGATGGTGAGTCTGAAGGGTACTTGAACCAGATGTCTGCTGCACTTTGCAAGGGAAGGTTTTATAAATCAGTTTTAAATCGCTTTGTCATTACTATGTGGGAATAATAATTGTGATAGTCATAACTGAGTCCTTATAATCTTCCAAGTGCCTACAACATTAATTAATCTGTGTAATAGTCATATGAGGTAGACCATATCCTTCTTTCACCCAAAGAAACTGTTGCAGGACCTCAGAAAGGTTAATAGCTGAATGTCCACTGACTTCAGAAACGTTGCTCGCAGTGTGCATTTCTAAATGCCTGGTTCCTGATTTTCTGTGGTATTAATGGCCTGTAACTCAGATCAAAGTCAGTGGGAAGTCAGTTACAATGTGTGATAATGAGGTTACAGGAATATAAAGCTGAGCACAGAAAGCCTTCTGGATGGCAGGAAACTAACGCAACCAGATCTTAAAATGACGAAGCCAAAAACAAAAGGGAAATTCAGAGACATATAAAAGATTCAAGAACTGAGGATCTCCAGTACACAGCCTTTAGCTATTAGTGTACGCTGCTCTATTACTAATTCTAAAACGACACAACATTGTACAATGAATCTTCAGCAGCCCTGTATGGTGTCTTCTAGTTGCGGGGCCTTTTCATTACCCAGATCTTGGGCTTGCAGAAAAGTGAAATCAATGGAAGTGTGAAAATGCTCAGAGCCGTTTGCCAGAGATATCTGCGTGCCTATATGACACAACTGTGTAAATCAAGTTCCCTGCCTACTGGTTTGCAAAACATAATAGCAAATGCTGGTGGAGGAAGATGCAAATACATATAAAAGACTAAGTGAATCTGGTAATGTCCTTAATTTTATTTTATTTATTTTTTAGTAATACAAGGGCAATTTTCACAAATATCAATGTTAAATGGCAAAGGAAGCCCAGACTGCTCCTGTAAAATAATTTGTACATTATACTTCCAGTTAAGGAAGTTATCCCTGTCTGAAATGTATACAAGAAGAAATGCAGTGGTTAATACAATGGGCATGCTAACAACAACAGGCAGCTAGCGTTCACAGGAACTATACCATACCTTCTGGGGAATTCACTTGGTTTAATTTATATGAAAAAACGATCCTCTGTTTCAAGCAGAGAAATACCAAATGAACTGCCTGAAATTAAGAATGGCAGCAAACGTGGTTGCTCGCTGATTTGGGGAAAGGACTGCCTGCTGCACAGAAAATTTTAAACCATGAGACATTGGTAGTAGGACTGGAAAAGAGAATTAGAAATATGTGACAGACTTGCAGAGAATAAAGAATGAAACTAGGACACATTTTTGATCCTAGGTATCTGAATTGGGTACTGAAATCTTTTACTGAAGTACAGGACCCAAACTAAGTGAAAATTTAGGTTGTTGCTTTTATAGAAAGTCCTGGCTCCTGAGGCCATGGAACAACAGGACGGGTGCACTATGGCACTGATAAAAGCTCAAGCACGAGCCAGAGCTCAGGACAACTTCAGATGACAGAAGCAGAGGTATTTGTTTAAAGTTCTTATGCTTGGAAATTACAAGTATTTCCCACAAGATTATCTCCTGTTAGTTTTCTCTCACTGTCTGGTGTGAAGAACAATGGAATCCCATTGCATCCATTGACTGATTTCTCTCTAGTTATCATTGTATTTGAATACCCTCAAAAGTAGGATACAAAACTAACAGATTTGCAAAATCAGAGCCAACATATAAGCAAAGGATCTGATTTCCTTTCCTGCCATACATCGTATTTACGAGGGTGTAACTCGTAAATGTAACTGCTGGCTTCAGTGCAGTGTCTCCTGATTTATAAGCGTCACTGGGATCAGGATTGTGCACCCAATCTCCATGTTGTAAAGACAGAATAAAGTCTGCTAAGTGTTTTAGTGGCAAGATAGGTCACTGAGGTTGTAATTATCTCTAATTGACACTTACACAAGCTGTAACATTCTTTATGTGCTGCTGAGTGGCAGCTCAGAAGGGTGTGAATGTCTTTTCTATCAAGCAGCATAGAGGAAAAAATCCAAAGAACGTATTTTAATCCTTGTCCTTTGAACTGATGGTTCACACTGCTTAGTACAAATGGGAATAAGTGTACCAACACCTATGGGAAATGACTGTGGGAAAGTAATTTTTTATCCCTATAAGTGATCACTGTATTATATTTCACTCTAACATAAAAAGCTCTCTAGCTACCAGCACACCCCAACAGACTCTGTCTTAACAAATGAATTCATGTTCTACCTTCTTTGTGCAATGAACTATCAAGTGACAAATGATGCAGCATCTCCCTGACAGTACAAGAATGGCTATGTCAACTTTTACATAAAAGAGGTGTTTCTCTATGAACGTGTAATCCTTTTCAGGTGCTTCTTCCAAAGTTGTTAAAAGGATATGTTAAAAGGATCATACTGTCCCATTGGCACCTGAAGGGTTCAGGCTCTTCACATGATGTTCTACTGCCTCTTCTGAGAAATCAGAAAATTTTCTTTTCATTTCATCAATCGTAGCTTTGAGGTATCTCTAGCTACAAAATATTTGCTTTTGTGTTTACTCCGAATATGCTGTCCAGTGGAAAAGGCATTCTATAAGTAGTTTCTAGTGAAGAAAAATCTGTTATGTGTAGAAGATGAATTGTTGACTCAACATGACTATTAAAAGCTCTTTTCTCAAAAGTTTATGATAAACATTCAGAATATTAAGGTCCAGATCTTCAAAAGGAGATACTTGCCTCCCATTTAATGGAAGGAAATCTCCATTTCAAGAGAGCAACATATGTCACAGCTCAGATGGCAAACCCCATTAGCCATTATTTTGGAAATAAGCATTTTATTATTTAAATAATATCACTGCAAAAATGTCCAGCTTGTGATTTTGAAAATAAGTCATCTTTCTAATTTTCTGAATAATACATAGTTTAAATAATTTGCTGTCTTTATATAGGCAGCAAAGAATCAATTCATACAAATAAAAGAATATATAAGATGTCATGGAACATCTTCCAGTACACTTGAGTTCTGATTTCGGGAAAAAAAATGTTGAATACATATAACCATATATATAACTTACCTCTTTCAAAGATAGTTTAATAAAGACTCAGTGAAATGGATGGGATATCTATTGTACTGGTAAACTGAATTTTTTTTCTAGATTCCAGGTTTTGGTGTTTATTTTTACTAACAACAAATATCTCTTAGTAATTTGGACTAAGTTTTTCCAAAGCATACTAATGACTTTAACTCTCACTGAGTTTTACCTTCTGATTGGCAAATTCCCAAGTGATTTTAACTGTTGGTTAGGTACCTTTTAAGTTTTTAATTTCTTGGGAAAAATACACTTTTCTATACAATTATTTTAGTTTTGACTGTGGTGCTTAAAGCAGAAGGTAATAGCACCAGCTTACAATGAAAATCAGCTTTCCTAGATGACAAAATGATGAGGCACTTCACCATTCAGTAAATTTGCAGGATAAACAGACAGTAACATGTACTGTTCAGAAGCTTTCATTAACATTTCTTACGGTGCTGCTAGTACTGGCAAGGAAGTGAAGCCATAAACAAGTGAATGTCAAGCAGGAAGAGGACTGTGTGCCAGAGTGTGGAGCCTTACACATTTGTGGCTTATTTCATATGTTGTCTTGAATGAATTGGAAGTATAACTCTATAATACCCCTTCTCAGGTAACATTTTCAAGAACTTAACTTATTTGTAATGTTAGTATTCTACCTATTTTCTTACATTTGTTATTGAAAATTGTTTCATAATTTGGGCTAATTTTTTTAACCTTGACATATCAACATTTAAAATGTGTTAACACCAAGATTTACTTCATGAATATATTCATTAGAACAACCATTCAGTTAAAACAGTAAGAAAATGGTCACATTTTCTGAATCACAAAAGGAGAATTTATGAGAATTTTCTCACTTCTAAAAATATTATTGAAATTATTTTCTTTCTGAAAATATTTTATGAATTTTTGTGCAATTTAATTGCTTACATCACACAAAGTAATAATAAAAGCAAGATTGTGTTAAAGACCTGAAATTAAGTTCTTAAAGGTTGGATTTTCTTTATACTTCATTGTTCCTTCACTTTGTATTTTTGTCAGATAATGTAATATATGTGATTCTTGGCAGTTTAAGACTGGGATGCTGTACAATACGTACAAAATCATTCTCGTTCAGCATAATATAAATGGCAGAATTCTCAATCTGCCTAGACTTCGTTCTAAATCTCAGGCCCCACAGCAAGTAGTCCCTGCCCTGTCTTTGCAACCTGAATGCATGTTGGATGCAAGTGTATCAGAAGAAGAACAGCCCATTACTACTAACGGTTTTGATTATGCTTCAGCCAGAATATCAGCATGAAGAAAACAGAGGGTGCATTTCACCTTTCCCCTGTGGAAAACGTGTTGAGTTGGTATGCATTAGCAATGATACATTTAAATCTATAGGCAGATCCTGCTTCCTCAGCAGCCTGCTGTCTCACAACAGTGTGGCTGGAAATGAAGTTGCACAGACAATAAGGAAAGTTACTTCACATTTAGAAAGACTGAAATAATGTGCCTGAAAAGAAAAAGTCAGTAGTCCTGAAGGCTCAGCTATACCAGTTTAGGTATCTGATGTGCATATAGGGTCACAGATTGCCTCAAAACAGTTTTATCTCTAGTTAACATATAGTTACTCGGAAATGTTAGAAAAACAAGCTGAAGGTAAATCTGCTCTTATGTGCCATTGATTCCACAGTTAGAAATTATAGGCAAGACTGTCTGTAGTGGCAAGAAAATTTAGTGATGCCTTCAAAGCAATGGATAAAACTGAACTGACAAAACACAAAATAAAAATGTCCAGAGGACAGTAAGAATAATGAAATTAGAAAGTTATATCTCAGATTTCCACATTAAAAAAAATGTAATCAACTGATCAGAGCAATGCCAATGATAGCAGAGGCAATAATAGACCAAAAGAAAAAAGATCATCTCTGGAAAGCGCAGAAACCAAGTTCTGATTTGTTGCTGCTACATGACTTGAGAAACCGGACTAAAACTGAGCATATAAAAAAAATTGTACTAATTTCTCACTAAGAAGGTTCTTCTGCATAGGTTGTATCAATGGAAGATGATGTATGTGCCTGTCTCATATACATGAAATATACATACACACGGAGAGTATAAAAACTATATACATTTATTCCTTACACAGCCAGTTAAGTAAGAATTAAACTTGATTCCAGAGACCTAAGGCAAAAATTCAGAGCACTGCATGAAAGAAACTATTTAAAAAAACATAGTTCCAACTGGTACCCTGGAACAAGTTTAAACAGATCCTTAGAAAGCAAGACATAATTGTTTCAGAGAAGCTATCTGTCTACCAAGTTATTTAAAATTTCTCTAAATATTTTTTTAAAAAGAAAATAATCATAAATATGGCCTCAAGTTGCACCAAGGGAGGTGTAGATTGGACATTAGGAAAAATTTCTTCACTAGAAGAGTGGTCAAGCCTTGGAACAGGCTGCCCAGGGAAGTGGTTGAGTCACCATCCCTGGAAGTATTTAAAAGATGTGTAGAAGAGGCGCTTAGGGACATGGTTTAGTGGGCATGGTGGTGTTGGGTTGATGGTTGGACTCGATGATCTTAGAGGTCTTTTCCAACCTTAATGATTCTATGATTCTATGCAGCAGATCGTAACGGTTCCAAAGGTTATATCATGCTCTGGTGGATCATTTTCCATATACTTCTGTGAGGGATATATTCTTGGTAGTGTAAAATTGCTGTATAAGCCTAACAGTTCATTAATGTGCTATTATTTTAAATGACATTAAAAGTGTGACAGAAACCATGGGGAAATGGAAACTCAAAGTCCTGCTTTTCAGTGTATCTTTAAAGACATAGATACATCACTCAGCCTAGTGGTACCGGTGTCTGTCACTTACCATCCAATACACTCAAATGTAATTATCCAGGGTGATGGCGGATTGGAACAAAACACGGTAATACAAAACATAACTTTGTTGAAGAGGAGAGTTAATTATAGGGGTCTGTTCGTCTGGGTTAGTGATGGACTAAGTGCCCCATAAATGCAGGAGTACTGCATCCAAAGGCAGGCTGGCTTGCAGAGGGATGGCTTGGGATTGTGTGTGGGGGGGGGGTGCGGTGTGTGTTCGCAGCTAATTTGATTGTTAGGCTCTATGCCCTTCCCATGAACAATCAAGAACAGACTAGATAAAGTGAGTGGAAGAAAAGGAACTGCATAGGCCACGGGAAGGAGAAACAAGTCCCATAGATGTCCTGGAGATCTCGCAGAGACAGACAAAGCTGTTACCTTTCACTTTATAAGGTAATACGGAGACGTCGTGTTACTGAAGTCTGACCAAGTAAGGGCAAGGGAGACCTGAATTCCAGTCTCTGCTTCAAAACATTAATTATATAAAATACTTCAGTACTCTTTGAAGCAAGGTTTGAAACCTAACATTTTCTTACATCCCAGCTGAGTGTGCTGTTAGCCTATATATTCTTTCTTTTGTTCAGTGGATAGTGAGTTATTCTGTGCAAAACAAATCAGTGATTCCATGCAAAGGTTTAGAAATTTCCTTTCTAGAACAGCATTACTCAATAATTAAGACATTTTTCTGGGAACCAAGAAATTATGGTTCAAATTACTGCAGGCGGAAGAGGAGTATCTGAGCTGTGGTCTTTCACATTGTGCCTAAGCATTTTATGTAAACAGGGAATTAATGAACAAAAAGAGGAGGC
Organism: Fulmarus glacialis; assembly: GCF_000690835.1. NCBI lineage: Eukaryota > Metazoa > Chordata > Aves > Procellariiformes > Procellariidae > Fulmarus > Fulmarus glacialis. The sequence goes on along the minus strand of NW_009234959.1, from coordinate 15,070 downwards.
CAGCAGTTACTCCTCTTCTTCTGTTTTGTGTGGATGGACGTAGCCTTACGGGTGTGCTGACTGGGTTGTAGTGTGTGGATGGGCTCGAAGCTTCAATAGTCTAGCAGCACCTCTCCAGGTTTATAGCAGAGGCTGTCAGTTAATGACATGCTGGACAGCCAAGGCCAGCCAGCAAAATGTTCACACATTGCTGGCTTGAGGGGTGGAGAATAGCTTGCAGAGTATACAGGTATTCTACAGGTCCCAATTTAACTTTCTGCTGCCTGCTGTGTCCTGGATACAGGCATATGGGAGGATGAGATACCTCTGTGGGTAAGATTGTTGGGGTGTGAAGTCTGTATCTGACCACAGAATTAGTGCACTTCTGGCCACATGAGAGACCCTACACATTTATCAGCCTGAGCCCTGCACTTCAATACTCCTCTACCTTGCACATAACTGTGAACTGGAAAAGGTGTATGACCATGTAGCAGGTAAGAAACTGAGATCCAGTGCATTAGGCATTCCAATACCAGCTGTTGTTACGGACTCTAAAAATATCAATAAGGAAGAGCATCAGGGAAAGGAAAGAAAAAGGTTTCTACTTTTTAAGTTAAAAGCACATCTGAAATACTTGATCCTAAATGGCTGAAAAGTAGTCGTGGATAATTTTATGCTAGCAATTAGAAGGTTTTGAACCATGAAAGGTGTTTTTTTTGAAAATTTCTCAGTAGATTTAGTGGGGACCAGAAGACTTCCTAAAGCTCTTTCCATTTTTGTATTCCATAATACCTTAGCGGTGTATTGAAATGAATACAAAAGGAGCAGTTTGCTTTTAAAATCTTTAGCTAGGCCTTTACATATTGAAATGATCACTCAGAAAAAAATGTGATCTATATGATCTAGCCCTTACAGGATCTAGTAAAAAAAAAAAGAATGAAGAATAAATTACCCTCATACTCCTGACAGTCCATTATGTCACCAGATGTTACAGCCTCACTGCTGCTGCTATGTAGGAATCATGTATGGTTCTGTGAACATATTTGGAGTTTAGTTATTGCCTAAAAATGTTGAGTTTGACATGAATATTTTTAATAAACAATAGAGCCAAACTTGCACTTTTTATACTTAATTACAAATAGGTTCTATGTTCTGGAAGCTAAAAGAGTTTGCAGAAATACAGGGCTCCTATAAACTCTCACTGAACTCAAAACCAGCTAAGAAGTAAGTTAGTTCTGGCAGAATTGAAGGGGAAATGCTGAATTATTCAGACTATACCCTGGAGAAGTTCTGGGAACTTACTTTGAATTTGTAGAGTGCCCGAGAGAACGGGACCACCACCTTAGTGAAAACTCTAGAGTGAAAATGGCATATACATTATAGAAAACTTATAAAGTCAACTGGATAGGGTTTCTTTCTTTGTACCCTCTAGTACTGAGCTCATCACTGGGGAAAAATATACATATATACCTTTTTTCTAGCAATAATAAAGAGCAAACAAAATGGTTTGCAAATGAAGTGAAAAGCTAGTGAAGAACAGTATCTATTACAAAGCTGAGACTTCTGATTTTGTAAAGCATGGGAGGACTTAAACAAGAGAATACTTACACATTGTAAGTAGTGGTGTATTGTATATGAATACAGCCATATGTTACAGCATTACTGATGATTAGGTATTCAGTGCCAGTAATCACTCAAATGCATATTTTATACTAGGTAATTCTGAAATTAAGCTGGAAGTCTAAGTCCTTTCCCTGGTTGGCAGTCACAGTTTTCTTCTTTTGCTGGAGCACATGAGACAGCAGTTTTTATCTCTAGTTGGTATCCTTTCTTAATCTTCTTTCAGAGGGACTATCTGCTTCAAATTGAGGCCAGAGTGATTCAGAGTTAAAAGAATGTGTATAATAGAGATGTGACATGTTTAAATCCACTCCTTAGGAACATAAAACTCGATTAGGAGTATAGTCTGGCAGAAAAGGGCTGTGAGGGAATTCACTTCTAGTAAATTACCAAGAACTTCATCAAAATGCAGAGTGTAGTTTAACTGTAAATAGAGTGTAAAAAACTTGTGAAGAGGAAAGTTTATTTGTGGTAGAATTTTCTTGCCTGGACATGGGAAGCTGATATACTGCACAGAAGAGATAAAACAAAAGTGGAAATAAGATTTAAAATACGACTTGTTGAAAGATATCAGATATGTTACATGGCTTTTTCTCCCCCCAGATTTTCAAGTATGGAGAAAAAAAGAAAAAAAAAAATCAGAACAGATTTGAGAAAAATATTTTTGGAAGCCAAGCCTATTTATTTTTAAATAAAACTGATTTTTTTATTGAACAACTTTTAATGTTAGAATATTCCATTACAAACCAGAAGATATCTATAAAGATTAAAAAAATAGCTTTCAGTGAAGAATGTATTGTCAAAAGACGTGTAGGTCTGGCTCATGAAAAGTATTACAGCACTTTGTTCCACTACCTTATTCTTTTGTGAGGTAATCCTCAAATCTTCCCTAACCTTTAGAAGCTAACAACAGCTTTAAAGCATTATTGTGCTTGTCAAGAGTCAGAAAGGCATGGTGATGCTGAGAGCATAGTTTCCTTCCACCACTCCCTCCCCTGGCTGTCCAGTCCTGCTTAGGCTGACTACACCACTCCTAACTTCAGGACTGGCAGTCTGTCTATTCCTTCTATACCTTCCCCTATAGTGAAGTGATTCTCCCACAGTTGTCTTCAATACCTCTCAGTAATGATATTGTAGCACACCATGGGTCCAGTGGAGGTTCACAGCACTTTCACTAAGAGCAGAATGGGGCAGCTGGAGCACGGTCCTGCTCTCTGCATGTGCTTAAGAGCAGAGAACGGAGAAGGAAGGTAGGAGGTAGGACAGGGGCTTGAACTGTAACTGAATGTAGTGTGGCTGCATGGAGACTTTTTTCACTGCCTACACCTCATGTTTACAATCTCCAATGTTCTCATGAAAGTATTTTCTGTGATTATTTAGACAAACCAGATTAATTAGTTATTGGTATTTCTTCAAAGGAGTTAAATCTTATGCAGAAAAGACTCTGAAGTAGTGGTGATTTCAAAAAGCTTCTTCTCAAGTATAAGAAAATAAGAACTCTACCATGATTCCCTGAAGAAGGCTGCAAAAGTAAGTCTGGTAGGCTGAAGGAAAATTCAAGGAGAGGAGCTTTTTCTGTATTTGCCAATAGAAATAAAACTGCTGCCACACTGAAGATCTTTCTTGGTGAGTCTATTTTTTTTCTGCTCCTATTTTTCTCTTCATTTGCACTTTGTCATGAAAAGAATTTTCCCTTGAAAATGTATGAACAGACAAAATGGCAAATAGTCAAAACTCATAGGTACAGGGCTACATGAAACAATTAATATTTTAGACAGCTGAGATAAACCCCATTTTTGGTAAAATAACAATTGCACCAAAATACATTTATTTAGGCTGGGGAAAACTATTGGTTAGCTGTATCAAAGCTGAGTTAAATGCACCAAAACCCTCAATATGCCACTGGAAACAGGGCAATCCCTGCTATTCCAATATACGAGGCTGGGGATCAGGGTGTGGAGACACCCTGTGATAACTGTTTTAATTCAGGACAGTTTAAAGTTGTCTTAAAGCAAAAAGTGAGAACAGAGATACAGATTAGTATCTTCACAGAAATGCAAAGGCTACTTTTCTTAAGGTACATTGGATATGATTTAGATTCTGTGTACTGCCTGTCTTCTCCATAATTTTCGCATCTTGAACTTCACAACTGAATGAAGCGTCTATGACTGCCCATACTATAACGTTTGTCTCAATCACAGGTTTTGGCAGTTGATATAGTACTAATTGAATTAAATTTTGTGGTTTGTGGGCAAGCAGAAGAGCATATTATTTGAGCAGATTATTCTTCTCTTAAATCTTAAATCTTAAAGTTCTGTTATATAGCCAGTGGTTGAAAAGGATCCTAGTGGATCAAAACAAGACACTTACATATATATGTATAGATATTTGTTTAATTACCAATATCTTTTAGTTGCTTAGGGATCAAATGAAGGCACACAGAGAAGGAGGAAGGATTCCTTGTATCAGAGATAGAAGTCCATATTGTAGAGAGGTTCTCACCTGTCTTTCTGTAGGCACAGAATCATAAACTTTCAGTGTGCCTCTGAAGCTTTAAATCTGGAAACAGGGCTTGGTTATGTAAAACTTTTGGCACAAGTCAAATGAAGGCACACAGAGAAGGAGGAAGGATTCCTTGTATCAGAGATAGAAGTCCATATTGTAGAGAGGTTCTCACCTGTCTTTCTGTAGGCACAGAATCATAAACTTTCAGTGTGCCTCTGAAGCTTTAAATCTGGAAACAGGTTATGTAAAACTTATGGCACAAGATTTCTGACCATTAGGAATTTTAAACTATAAATTCATTCTGGTAGCGTTGCTCTCTGTTCCTAATTATCCTTGATTTTGGGGAGACTTTTGAGACATCAGTCTTCATTTTTAAACATTAAAATACTCCTGAAGCGCTTAAGGAATTACTAGAGTCTGCAGTACTGACTGAAGCAATACATATTTGCATTAAAAAAAAGAATTTGTGATTCTTAATTTCATGTTTCTAAAATGGAATATTCTCTTATTCAGTGAAGTGTTGAAAACATAAATTCATGTTTATGAGACACAGAGATATATTATTATCGCTAGTTTTGCATAAGGAATTAAACATGAAACAACAGGTTGACTTCCTGAGAAAATAACCTGAAGTGAGAACTTCAAAGTCCCCAGACTATTTGATTATGCTAGTGTGTATGCAAAGAAACAAGAATTGCTAGTATAAACATGACAGGTCTAGAAAAGAACTGTAAAATTTCCATCCAATATACTAGTTTAAACACTCAGAAGAATTACTGTTCTTTAATCAAGTAGAAATTAGAACACAATTTTTGCACTTTTTATTTCTTCAAAACACCTGCTATGATTTAGAGAAGATTTTTCTTCTGTGAATAAACTGCTTTTTCCTTCTGTTAGGACTCTTATCAGAGCATCCCCGGAAGAGGATCCACCCCACTGCTCCCAAGCAGGGTAAGATGCCTGAAAGGCAACTGTGAACCTGTGCCTGTGCTACCACTACTCGGCTGTTTGGCATTGCAGGACCATTCCAAAAAGGAGCAAGGCAATTTCAGATCAGGCAGCAGACGTAACTGATGCAGCTTTTTCTCTCTCCACCTGGTATGTAGGTGTTCAGGATATGTGCAGTGCTAGGAGGCAACAGTTTATTAAAAGTGAACAGGAAAATGAAATGGTCTTAGCATTGTAATACTGGAAATCAAAATAACGCATTCTCTGAAAGATTAGACACTGATAGTGTGAAGCAAATGTGCTCTGTGATAGAGGAAAATAAATATCTTAATATTTTAAGTAATAATACATTTTTTCCTATCTTTGGCTTCTTTTCAACCAATTCAGAGCCTTGTAGTTATAACTGGGCACACCTGCCTGCATCAGTGGCTTACCCACTCTGATTGTTTTTCAAGAACATCCATACAATTTCCAGTACAGTCTCTGCAAAGGTATGTAGTTGATGGCTATTGGCTTATATGGCTATATTTTGGCTGGTCTGTTGGTCTGCACATTGAGGATATTTGCTCTTTAATAATTTGAATTTAGAACCTGTGTTGCCCAGTTTTCCATCCACAGCAGGGAATAATACAGTGGAGCAAATGCATGCTGGATCTCATGCTGCCATGGAGTCTGACTAATGTTCACACACTGCAAGCATTTCAGTTCTTCCCACAGGTCAGTTAGAAAGAGCCATAGGGACCAGTTTCCATGGGTTATATGCACCTTTGAAGAGACATTTATATACCACAAATTGTACGTGTGATTTGAAGAGCAGTGATTTGCCGCTTCTTCCCATGTAGGTTTAGCCCATGTTATTAACCTCTTATACAATAAGCATGCATCACAAGGTAATGGGCTTAAAGCTGACACAAGGCTTTCAATAACCTCGGCAAAACAGAGAGTATTGCAAGCTGTACATACACATTCCTCAGCAAGAACTCAATACTGCAGTTTCCAATGAAGTAACTCTTGTGGTTTATAGTGGCAATAGACTATTTCAGAGCACTCTGTGCCCTGCAATGTGTGAAACAACTCTTTGCTGATATTGCTGCTGCTTGAACATTTTGCTAACTTACAGATATTTGGCTCCCGATACTCGTAGTCTGAGCCACCCAGCCCAGTCCTTTCCAGAATCAAGGCCAGCCACCACATCTCCTGTCGCAGTCCAGCCATCCTTCTAGCGCTCAGACAACAGATTACAACAACATCTTCTCTGGCTTATCCCTCTTGAGGACACCATACTAACCTAAAGTCATCCAAAGTCAACTCATCTTCCTTTTTTATTTTTGAAGTGCTGACAGCCCTCTGCAATGAAACGTCATCAAAAGCCCTGCAACTCTTTGTCTTGGAAATAACAGCTTTCTTCCCAGTGAAAAAATGTCAGTCCACATAATCTTCTGGTTGTTTTTTTCGCCAGAAGTGGGAAATGAGGGAGGGACAGGGAAGGTCCCAGTAGAAGCTTCAAAGAGTGAGTCCAGAGAGCGCATACGGTGGTGTTGAAAAACTGGTTGCAGAGCTGATTAGAGCTTTTCTGTGGAGACTAACAAGGAGGTGGGCAGAAAAAGAAAGGGATCTGTACTATCTTAGAGTGTTTTGTTATTTATTGTAAGCATAAATAATAATTCAGATTTTCTTTTTTTCAGTTCTTTCTCATTCAACTGATTGCTACTATTCAAAATACTGGATTAGTAGTGGCAGGTTGGAACTGTCATATTTTCTTAAGCAGTTCAAGTTTCCACTGAGATTTATTTCTTCCAAAGAGTAAAATGAAACTAGATTGTGCTTCCAAATGTTACTTTCCCTTTGTTAAAAAAAACCAAATCTTTAAAGCAAGTGGTATTTATTAAAGGTTTTCTTGAAAATGAAAATGGGTGTCAACCTTCTTTTTGTGGATATGTTTTGAAAATGAAAAAGAACTACACAGTAAGGAGCTAACAATGGCAAAATTTGAAGTTTTGTAAAAGTAAAGGGAAAATAAATAGTGTTGACTCCTGCTTCTCATGGAAGCATTCCAGGTATTTAATCTTGCTAGCTCTCAGGTCACTTTTTATGGTGTCAGATGACAGCTAATGAAGTTCATGTTTTCTGAGGGAAAAAATGTTGAAAAAAAATAGCACACTTCTTTTTCATTGATAAAGCTTTATTTTAATTTTGAATTTACAAAACTTTTCTCTCTTCCATAGACATATTTCCTCGTGTGTTTCCCATTTTAAGCACTATGGGAGACAGAACATTTACATTTAATAGAGATTGTCAAAGAATTTTCACTGAGATCCTACATGTTTTATATTGAATTTCCTCCAAAACAGATATTTTTTTATATCAAGGTTGAATTAGTCAGTTAGAATTTGGTCCTGAAAATCTTTTTAACCAGGTATTTTTATTTCACCTGTATTATTATTTGCCTGCTCCACCTAGATAGTCTAGTTAATTGTCTCAAAACTAGATGGTACTCATATTTTTTAGTTAATTTTATATTCTCAAATCATAGCTGATTTGGATTCCACACAGACATTCTTATATCTAATTCAAAGCCATACATCCAAGACACATTAAAAATATCTTTGACAGGAAGCCCAATAAAATGTGTTTTAAATTGTAAAGATAGCAGTAGTTAGTACTTTTTTTTCACCAGGATCATCTGCTAGAAGTCAAATTTATAGCTTATTCCCATAGTGCACATCAAAGAAGTACAGTGGTCAAACAGCAGGTTTTTAAGACTTTGAGTTTTCCAAAGGCAGTTGATAGTTAGTATCTTTTGTTATACTCTCAGATATCACATTGCTGGATACCTATAGATACTATGACAGAATCAGGGCAAGTTATGCCGATATTTTCAACAAGAAAATTGGTAAGAACCACAACAGAATTGTCAGAAGAGCAGAACTGCAGGTTTTGTTACAGGAAGACAGAAAGATACACACAGTAAACACAGGGATTCATTTGAATAGAATCAATGGAATTACCAGGTCAAGCTCATTTCCTTTGTCTCCTCTAAATAAAATTACATGTAAGAGCATGTGAAGTGTTTTTGTCTTCTCCTAGGAACATGGCGTGAGCACAAACTTTTAATATTTGTGTGTTGTTCCTTATAAAAATCCATGAACAAAGGACTTCACCACTCTAAAGGTTACATAGAATTTCAACAATAGGTTTAGTTGATTTGAATAGCCTTTTGGCATGTTGATTTATGCTATAAGAGTGGCCAAGGTTTTTAACAATTTAAACAGGATAATGGGGTAGAGAAAGCATGCTGAGCAAAATGCATTTCAAGATTTAAGGACTTAAAATGTCTGAATTAAACTAAACTGACATGTATTCATTCTTAGCAAATTTGCTGTAATTATATCTGGAAATTCTGAAACAAGGCTGAGATCACCTGCCAGTTGATCTGAGGGGATACAGGTTCCCATTATGGAAACTACATTTCAAGCTGTTGGCCACATACCTAGACATTAAGTGAATGGTACAATATCTCAGTTAGTATAAAAGAATTTCAGAACTAAGGCCATTTCAGCTTTGACCAATCTTTGCTGAAGATATAGATGGAGATATATAAAAAATAATAATAAAAAACCCCAAACAAAACCACCCTAGGTAACATAAAAATATGTTACTAAATTAATCTATAATCAGTACAATAAGATAGTGCAATCATGCACTAATCGTGCTTGTTGGTATATATTTCTATAATGAAGTCAATCACTTAAATATCTGAGAAGGTCTCAGAATTCTGAGAGAAGAATGATTTGTTTAATGGATAAACAGAAACAGCTATAAAATCAATTCATTTGTATTTTAACAAGCATTTTATTGCCCTCTGGCTTAAACAATCTGTGAAGTTCAGTAAAGCCCAATTAAATCTGGGTCATCCAGAGAGCTATTTCTCTTCATAGTGCCATCCCAGGTCCCCTGTTAACATTTTTCATCATCTCTGTTGCTTTCCTTTTCAGGGAAATTTGGTGATCTCCAGAATTCTTTTCCCTGCAGCACCTTTCAGCAAACACCCTACAAGGATTTCAGATCTGGTGTAACAAGATGTTTCACTACTCTGTTCTGGTGCACTGGGACCCGCTAACATTAATAATCCAGGGGCTAACCCAAGATACTGTGAGTGAAATCTCTTCAGGAAATGGCTGGAATTTCTGAGGTTTCTCAATAAGACCCATGTTTACATTTTTTTCTTGTATATGACTTACAGGTGAGTCAAAGCTGTATGAGCTATACATGACATGATACTTATGCATGGATGGCTTCTCTTGTCTCTACTCCTCTTCCTATGATCCCTAGCTGTTTCAGTGGAAGCAGAGATCCCTCGGCATTTAACAGACTCGATTTATTCTTCTGTAATGCTTACAGTTCTACTGTTAAATTGCTCCAGGTTTTGAGGATTGGAGCTGTAAATTGCTGAGAGTTTGCATACGATGCAGGATTTAGCAGCAAGGGCATAGAAAAAGATTCTTGTGTTTGACATTTCCGATATTAGACACCTAAATCCTCAGTTAGACTCTGAAGTATATGGCCTGTTTGTTGAGCAGCTGCCATTCTAGCTGACATCAATTGACACTATGGGTGAAAAAGAGCTTGAGATATTGGAATCTCTAAAAATAAAGGGACAAAAATAAAAGAGTAAATGAAGGTGCATTTTTAGCTAGTATAAAACATTGTGGTTAGGACTAGTACAAAGAAAACTATTTTTTTTTTATTAAGAAGTTGGATTTTTCAATTTAACAGAGATTTTTATGAGGATGCATCTCTCCTGACTTTATTCACTAGGCAAGCCTGGCTGACAGGCCACGTATATTAGGCTGACCCGCTATATAAAGGAAGACTTTGGTACTGTGCCTCCAATAGGTGAGATAGAGTTTTATTATTAGGTGGTGAGATACAAACAAATTCAAACTCCCTGCCACTTAGTGCATGAGTCTTGACAAGACTGGAAACAGGTGAACCCTCAAATTTTAAAATATCAGTACTAAAATATCACTGTGGAACCTCCTAGCAATTTCATTTTTCTGTTTTCACAGCCTTTTTTTTTTAATTTTTTTTTTTTCTCTGTGTGCATCTAGGTATGACATCCCTCACAGTGTCCACAGCCTTGCATTTAATAAAGTTAATGGCTTCCTTTTAACCTGCAAGGAAACCATGACAGCTCCACTTGGAGCCTGCTGCGGGGTCTGAGTGCTGCCCTGTTGGGGATCCCAGCCCTCCCTTCCAGGAACACCCCATTTCCCAGAAGATATTCCAACTAGTACTCATCATGAATCTGTATCCTACAGATTTGGAAGGCTTTGTTCTATGGCTGAAGTATTTTATTTTATTTATATGCATGCAAACTGACATTTTCATTCAAGATGAACCTGAGTCACATATATCTGCTTGCTGATAAAGCATCAGATCTGTTCCAAGCAATTTTCCTAGGCACCTAATGTCGGCCGGTGTCAGAGACTAGGTGGGCACATGGGAATAGATTGGATCAGTGTGGCTGCCCTTATGCTCTTGGCGGCAAAGTGACCGAGGAGGAAGGTTTGTACAAATCCATTAGGGCATGCATGAGCATCTCTGCAGGAAAGAACAAACCTGATGAGACTTTCCTGCAGTCTCTGTTACAAGCTCATTTATATGGATAAGAAGCTGCAGTTTATATCATTGCTTCTTTGTCAGATATTTAGGCATCTAACCTGATGGATTCAAGTTGGATTTTAACAGCTCCCTTTAGAGATTTCAGAGTACTGCAAGTACTGCACCAGAGAAATCCAGCAGAGCTGAACAGCCAATATATTGCTATTCAGACTTGGAATGCAGCCCTAACCATGCATTTTTTTACTTCTAGTTTCTCTAGTATTAAATACATCTTCTAGCTCCATTGTTAACATATCTTCTAATACCCTTAAAGTTATGAAGTACATCTATATGTGTATCTGCTTACCCCGTATTTTTTTCCTTTTGCCATGACTGCGTATGTCTTATTTAGAGAAATACTTTTTCTTGTTTTGCGCTTTACCAATTGTCACAAATACATACCATTTTTCTACTTTATGTTTCTGAATAGCAAGCAGAGCTGGAAAGGACTTCACACTGTGATATAGTTTCAAAACAATTTAGCTACTTTGAATGTAAATTTGATAAGTACAAGCAGCACTGACATAGCTGCTGTACAGTGTGCAAAGCCTTAAGCAGGTACAAATGAATTCACTTTGTCCTGAGAACTTACACCTGGTGGAGAGCTCTTCTTACAGCCAGTCTGCATGAGATGGAGCCGCTTCCTTCCAAACTGAGACAAATGCTTGTGCTGAATTATTAAGACAAAGTTCTACTGTGGGACCCGCTTAACTCTGATGAGCAAATGCAAAAGTACTAACTGACGGTTTTGGGGAATCTAAGTCTGCTAAAGACAAGTCCTGTAACTCTTGAAAAAAATTGTTTTCAGATCTCTTTTTCTGGTTTGTAGAAGTTACATGTATGTGTAGAGCAGGGAAAAAAGTTAGTAACGTGAGAAAATCCTGAAATTGAAAGTTATTTATGGTGAACATTTTTAATTAAAAACGACTGTATGTCTCTGATATAAGTGTTAGAAGTATGTATATTTTCATGATGTTGCTTAGTTTGTTAATACTAAGAAATGCAAAAAAATGCTGTGAGTGCTTCATTCCAAATGGGGAAAATAGCCTGAATTATAAAAGTCCTTTTTTCTAGATACATTTGCCAGGTAACTCTAACTTACTTTTAACTGTGTTTTAAAAAATGTCTTATTTCTTTTCCGCTGACAAGTTCCAAACTCCCTTCCTATTTCTCCTCCTGTTTTTTTCATTCTTCTGCTGTTTGCCAGTCACTGTTTACTGTTTGTTTCCCTCTTATACCTCTTTTATTATTCTTTTTGGTGCCTATCTCTCATTCTCCCTCTCCTCTAGGTGTGTGTTTCTTTACGCTTTCAAAGGAAAGCCAATGAATAGCTGCCCCTCCCTTAACACACACCCATGCACACACTCAAATCCACCGGGTGCTAAGCTTGCTGCAGCTCCTCCACCACTGCTCTTCTTTGTCTAATAGAATATTGGCTTTTTTTTCCCTACTCATCTCCCTGTACAGAAATCAATGTTCTGCTACACTGAGTGGAGTGACAGTAATGCAGGAGATGCCAGCCCAACTACCTGATGCACAATAAACTGTTCTCCAAAAATTCCTCTCTGCTAAAAAACAAGGAGGAGGAAGTCACACTTTGTTTCCTCCATGGACAGAGTAGCAATTCCTTTTTTTTTTCTGGCTCTTCTGCCTCCTCCTCCTTCCACCACCCCAAATCCAGAAGTGAACAGCTCAGGCTTACAGGATACTAGTTCAAAGAAAGGGCTTAAAAACTGTTCCTTCTTTACTATATCATAATCCGATACAAGAGCCCAAAACATAAATGCTGTTGCTCTCTTAAAGGCAAAGGGAGGCTATTACTGGGGCTAGAGAAATCTTTCGGGGGATTAGTGGTTTTTTTCTCAGATTAGGAGACATTAAAAAAAAATTCTTGAATCCTTGACAGTATTTCCCTGAGTTAATCTCCTCTGGTGGCTGTTGGGATTTGCAATGTCTACCAATATCAGTCACCGCTGGTTATGCCATGCAATAGCATATGTTGTGAAACAACCCACACACTGATCATTCAGGAGAGTAAAATTACACTCCAGTGCTAGAAAAGGTGGGTGACAATGGATCTCATTTTCAGAGCTGAGAGATGACATACAGAGGTTCAATTGCTTCCAGTGAATTCAACATGTTTCTCTTCACAAATTATCCATCAGCAGATCCTGATTTTTGTCTGGGTTTTTTTTGATCTTTATTCAACCTCTGATTTTTTTTTTTTTTTTGCCCCCTATGAAATAAATAAAGGTAAAATCACGGATTTCAGGTCTGTTTGTATGGGCATTGTTGATAATGAAAATCTGAGGTTGTTTTGATTGATTTTTCGTGCTGAAATTCCATTGGTTTTGTTTCCTGATGGGTTGAATGTAACTAGTGGGCTCAGACTTGCTGCTGGGGTGAGTAGTGAAATTCCATTGAGGAGACCAGCCAGGAGCCTGTTTAAACAATCACAGGATTTGACCTGCAGAGTCAGGTTAATAAAAGTCTACTGGATTTCCAAATAAGTTTTGTTAGAAAATTGGCTGAATATGATGTGGGCATAGGTAAAGGGAGATTTTGCTTTGTTTACTGAAGTGGTTCAATTAACTCTATGCAAGACCAGTGCTTCACACTTGGCTCTTCTCTTTCAGCTTTTCCACAAATAAATTTGATTTGAGAAAATGAAAGATAGAGGAAAAAGTAGACACTGTTAGAGGCTTACTGGCAACTCATTTAAGGTACAGGAAGGTTAGACAGCTACCTGTGCTGCACCTTTGCTAATGCGACCCATTGAACTATTTAAAAGCAATCTGTTCCATGGAAATTTGATTGAAAATATTCACCAGTTTTTCACTTTTTTCTTGGCATTATAACTTGCTGTAATAGTATTTCACCATGGACATGTATAGAACTTCACTTGTACCAGGAAAAGTATAGAAATTAATTATGATTTTAGTTGCCTTCAACATTATTCTATATTGCTTCTGAATGAAAATGTGAGCTTGAATATTCTGGGGATTTTTTTCTTTCCCCAATCTTATTTTTCTTGTGTTTGAAAAACACTTACTGTAACAATGCTAAGCAATAGAAGTGCTTTTCATTTTCAAAGCATTAAACAAGGAATGACTAATTATATTAGCTGTTTGGCACAGGCATGATATAGCCTTGATCCTTCATTCAATTAGAGCTTGCTTTGAATTTTTTCAGGTCAGATCGCATCCCAGTTAGGTGTTATGACTCAGATCATGTCCTACCCATATTTTTACGATTATTGAAGTAACACAAAGAATTTTTGACAAATGAGGTACATTTCATTAGGTCTGTTTAGCAGACAGGGAAAGCAAGTCATGACAAAATGAAGTAACTTAAAAGCAATTGGCAAAATAGGTCGTTAGTCCCTGTGAAGCTTGAATTTGTAAGCCTTTTGGTATGGGAGGACCAAAAATGGAAAGAAAGGATTTCAGCTCCCTTGTTCAAGTACGTTCCTAATCTTGCTTGAAGGGAGGAGGTACCACAAATTGACGTACATGCCATGGGCATAGGTGACATAAGCACGAGCCTGGACATTCCCACAGCAGCCCTTTCTTATTTTCTGCTCACAGATGCACACGCAGATGTACATACTTTCCATATCTATGGAAAAACTCCAGTGGGTAACACAAGGAACAGGCATCCACACCTCAGCAGAGGACTAGCAAATTATTTAGTAATCCCAACTAAAACACCCACTGCCTCCTCGTGAAGCCCACTTCCTATAGTTCATTTATACTGACAATCCCACTTCAACACCTTACCCAATTCTCACAGTCAGCCTGACTTCTTAACCCAGTTCCTGTATCTCATGTATTAAACCTGCATGAGCCTGTGTATATATAGACGCTGCCAGAGTCTGGCATAAGGACTTTCAGGTTTCAGTCAGAAATGAGCCTACCTAAAATCAAGGTTCAGAACTTCTTTTTTTGCTCAGATTCAGAACCCATCTCTGAATATTCAGTTAATAACGGGCCTGGATGCAGGTGGCCCTGTGCCTAGTATTTCTGTTCTGCCCCAGAGGGTAAAGTAGCATGGAGTATTTGGAAAATCGCATGTATAAAATGAACTGAGCGACAATATCAGATTGTAACAACCTTGTACGCTAAGGGTTATTAATCTGTAAACGGGATCTAGGTTTTATGCTTGGAGCGTATGCCTGGTTTTAATGCCTAAGAACCTATACCGTCTGTGTCAACACCGATTGTTTATAAGTAACGGGAGGGACTGCGATACGTGCAGAAGTCGCTGCAGGACGCGGCCAGCGAGACGCCGCGGTGCCGGTCGCTGCGCTCAGCCCCAGTGCCGCCGACCCCGCAGGCGCCGGGAGGGAGGAGGG
>NW_009234958.1:3902-4189 GCF_000690835.1 Fulmarus glacialis | reverse complement strand
CCCCTCAATCACGAGCTCATCTATATGTTCTCTCTCTTCCTTGATGGCCTGAAATGTCATGGGCCGACTGAGTTGTAAACAGTTCACTCTTATGTTGCCAGTCCAGATCCACCTGAGCCAATTCAATCTGCAGCCTCATCCACCTGCTGGTTGTTTTGGTGTTCTTCAGTGGCCCGAATCCTGGGTATGTGAGCATCTACGTGATGTACACTTACAATCAGGTGCTCTACCTGGGCAGCAATATCTTGCCACAATGCGGCAGCCCAGATGGGGTTATCTCTGTGCTC
>NW_009234958.1:2824-3382 GCF_000690835.1 Fulmarus glacialis | reverse complement strand
CCTCCCGAACCAACTCGAATCCCTTCATACGCTGCCAATATCTGTTTCTTGGTGAGAGTATAGCGGGTCTCAGGTACTCTTTATCCCTGAGTCCAAAACCCTAAGGTCGACCTCGAGTCTCCCCAGAGGCTTCAGGAAGGGCCATTGTCCCCGGCTGCGGTGTAGAGCACATTCTTTACATCTTGTCCTGCCCGGACTGGCCCAAGGGCTACTGCCTGAACTTATCTCCCATTTAATTTGTTCGAAGGCTTGTTGTTGCTCGGGGCCCCATTTGAAATTGTTCTTCTTCCCGGTCACTTGGTAGAGAGGGCTTACGATCTGACTGTAACTTAGAATATGCATTCTCCCAAAGCCCACAACGCCTAAGAACGCTTGTGTTTCCTTTTTGCTAGTTGGTGGAGACACAGCTGTTATTTTGTTGATCAAATCCATTGGGATCTGACGACGTCCATCTTGCCATTTTATTCCTAAAAACTGGATATCCTGTGCAGGTCCCTTGACCTTACTTTGTTTTATGGCAAAACCGGCCTTCAGAAGGATTTGAATTATTTTCTTCCA
>NW_009234958.1:2039-2480 GCF_000690835.1 Fulmarus glacialis | reverse complement strand
TCCTCTCTCCATTAGACTTTCACACTGGCCATATGGGACTGTTAAAGGGTGAGCGGGTCTTGCTGATCACTCCTCGGCTCTCCAGTCGATGAAATCAGCTTATGGATGGGAATCAGGGAGTCTCGGTTGGTGCTATATTGCCGCCAGTGCACTGTTGTGGTAGTGATTGGTACCTGCTGTTCTTCAACCCTCAGCAACCCGAGTTGCTGAGTCCTCCGAGAGACTGGGCAAAGTAGACAGTTGCTTAATTTCCTCCATCTCTAGGGCAGCTATACCAAACGCCCACCGGTACCCTTTTGGGTCCTTAAAATACCCTCTCCTGAGGTAGTCTATGCCAAGGATGCACGAAGCCTCTGGGCCAGTCACATTGGGGTGCTTCTGCCACTCATTCCCAGTTAGGCTCACTTCGGCCTCCAATACACTTAACTCTTGGGATCCCAC